>NW_015165289.1:57326-125403 GCF_001447785.1 Gekko japonicus
CGGGCCACGCGCCCCCCCCCCCCCCGAGCCCAGCCTGCCTTGTCTGGGGAGACTTTCCATTACTCCCTGTCTGGAGCCCCCATGGCCTTTCAGTCTGCCTGCTGGCAACGTGATTACGGGACACGAGCAAATCCCCCTAGGGGGTTTTAAAAGCAGAGCCCACCCACGGCCAGGTAGAAAGCCATAGATCCAGGCTGTTATAGATGCTGGTCATGTTCCCAACACTTGTCAGGTTCAGCATCAAGTCAACCTCCACACAATCTCCACACACATTTCCAAGGAAGCATTATGCTTTATTAGATTACAAAACTGGTACCATATCCACAGGTAGGAATGACCATGGGGCGGAAACATCCTTACATATGGCAGGATGAGGCAAATGGCTAAGCAAATGAAATTTGAGCACACGTGCGGGAATTCTCCCAGAGGGAGGATACATTATAAGTGAAAGAGTCACAGTGCCTCATGAGAGCTGAAAGATTCACACCAGCGCCACCGCAAGCCCTCCCTCCTTCACAAGGCCCGACAGATAACGCCGTCTGGCAGTACTGGCTCTCACGGTCTCCCTAGCAAGCGGCAGAGCAGCGAGCAAGCCAGGATCAGATAAGGAAACAAGCAAAACATGGCAGCTAGCTGACATCCTGCCCCATCAAAAACACATCAACCACTTCCCACAGCAGACAGGTGACCTCCCAGTTTCTCCGGGAACCGAGCGTGGAACTTCCACAGGAGTTTAGGGGGCCGCACATCTTTACCCGCCACCCACTCCCTATGCTGAGGACCCCAATGTACCCATTCCACCAGGTAAAACAATTGTCCACCTTTTACTTTAGAGTCCAGAATGTCAGATATTTCGTAGTGTTCCTCCCCCTTTACCAGGATGTGGGGGGGGGCACAGTCAGTTCTGGGCGCCATGGATTAGCCACTGGACAGGGCTTCAATAAGCTGAAATGGAAAATTGGATATTCTTTAAGTTCTTAGGCAAGTCTAATTCAACCGTGACATCATTAATCAACCTTATAACTCTAAATGGCCCAATGTATTTCCACACCAACTTTCGACAAGACTGAGAAAGACGTAGATTTTTTGTAGACTGAGTCCCCAGGCTGCAGAACCCAACCCTCCACCCTTTTCTTGTCAGCCTGATGTTTGTATGCGGCTTTGGCCATGTCTAAAGCTTCGCAAATATTTGGCCACGCCTCCCTCAATGTAGAACTCCATTCTGACGCCTCCACCCCCGACCCTGGAGTTGAAGTCAGAAAGGGGATCAGGGGACTGTCATAACGAAAAGCAGCTTTGAACGGTGACATCCCTGTGGAGGCGTGGTAGGCATTGTTATAACAGAATTCAGCAAGAGTCAGTAGGTCCACCCAATCATCTTGTTGGAAGTTTGTAAAGCATCTTAAATATTGTTCAAGTGTTTGATTAACCCATTCTGATTGGCCATCAGTCTCTGGATGATAAGCACTGCTCAGGCCCCATTCTATGCCCATCAGTTCCATGAGCTCCCCCCAAAACTTCGAAACAAATTGGGGGCCCCTGTCCGTTATTATTTTGGTAGGTAGCATGTGGAGCCTGACCACTTGTTTGAGGAATGCTTTGGCCAGCGTCCGTGCCATTGGTACACTGGGGAAAGGAATGAAATGAGCCTGCTTGGAGAATAAATCCACGACCACCCAGATCACCGTAATGGAAATTTGTGATGAAATCCATGGAGATTACCTCCCACGGTCTATTTGGAGTTGGCAATGGCTTCAGTAATTTGGGGGGTTTCCCCTTCGGGGTTTACACATGATGCACGTTTGGCAAGAGTGTACATACAAGGATAAATCCTTGTGCACGTGTGGCCACCAGAAGGTGCATTGTAGGAGGTGTCGCGATTTCACAAAACCTGTGTGGCCAGCCATCTTAGATCCATGCACCCATAATCTCCCCCCGCAACAGTTTCGGAACAAAAAGTTTTGTGTCCTTACCAACACCCGTTTTTCCCCAGCACCAAATCCCCCGCCACCTCCACTTCCTGTTTATCCAGCTCCGAGAAGGCAGCGGCGAATTTGGCCTCCCATCCCTGGGGGGGCGGGGGGCGCAGGGGAGGAATGTTTAGCCTGGCTCCTTCTTGCAAAATCGCCCCACCCATAGCAACATCCGAGGCATCCGTTTGCACCACAAACTTTTTAGTTTTGTCTGGGTGCACGAGAATGGGTTCAGTGGTGAAAAGGGCTTTCAGTTTATCGAATGCCTCTTAGCATTCTGGAGTCCACAGTAGCTTAGCCCCCAGCTCAGTAAGTCGGTGAGGGGTAAGCTCACCTGGGCAAAGTTCGGCAGGAAATTTCTATGGAAATTAGCAAACCCTAAGAAACGTTGGTGTTGCCGGCGAGTTCTGGGGGCCTCCCACCCCAAAACGTTTTTTACTTTCCCCCGGTCCATTTCTATGCCGCGAGGGGAGATGTGATAGCCCAGGAAATCAATCTCCGTTGTATGGAATTTGCATTTTGACAGTTTGGCAAAAAGTTTGTGCTTGTGCAACTTTCTGAGGACCTCTCTCACCAACTGCATATGAGAGGTCTTGTCGGTGGAGTAAAGCAAAATGTCGTCCAAGTACACAAGCACCCCGTTAAACAGGTGCTCATGCAACACTTCATTTATTAAATTCATGAAGACCCCCGGAGCCCCCTGGAGACCAAATGGCATCACCAGGTATTCGAACTGTCCCAGAGGGGTATTGAAAGCAGTCTTAAATTCATCCCCTTCCCTTATGCGCACCCGAAAGTAAGCATCACGCAAATCAAGCTTGGAAAAGATCTTCCCCTTAGCCACTTCAGCTAGGAGATCCTTGATTAACAGCATAGGGTAAGCATTTGTAGAGGAGACAGCATTCAACCCCCGGTAGTCAGTGCACAGCCGCAACCCCCCTATCCTTCTTTTTCCGGAAGAGAACGGGGGCTGCATATGGGGAAGAAGCTGGCCGGATGAAACCTCAAGCCAAGTTTTTGTCAATAAATTTCCGCAACTCCACTTTTTCCCATAGGCTCATGGCATTTTCCCTTGGGCCTTTTATGCCCCAGCAGCAGCTCGATTGCACAGTCAGAATTGCGGTGGGGGCTCATCAGCTTCAGCTTTGGTGAAGCTCATAAGCTTCAGCTTCGGTGAAGCTCATCAGCTTCAGCTTCGCCAAAAACCTGAGCTAGATCTCTATACTCCCGAGGGATTTTGGCCAGTTCCTCAGCAGCTAAGCATGCCCGAACTTGGTCATCTGGGGGAAATGAACTTTATAATCCTGTCACCCCTCAAAATATAGGGATCATGCCCGTGGAGGCATGGGTTTCCCAGTTCCAGGGGGAATCTGGCCCCTGGGGACACAATGAAAGTCCGCTCCTCCCATGCTGTTATAGATGCTGGTCATGATCCAGACCCAATGCCCCCCCTGTCTAGAGCCCCCATGGCCCTTCAGTCTGCCTGTTGGCAATGTGATTATGAGGCATGGCCAACTCCTCCTGGGGCATGAGCCCACCTAGGTCCAGGTCCCCGACTGTGTGTGAGACCAGGTCACGCTGCTGGACAGGGTATGTTCCACACCTGACAGGTCCTCTGTCATGAGCCACCCATGGCCTTTCAGTCTGTCTGCTGGTGACATGATTACAGGGCATTGCCAAATCCTTCTGGGGTGTTTAAAAGCGGGGCCCACCCATGGCCAGGTACAACCCTTTGAGGGGGGAGCAGAACTGGAGGGTTAAATTGAATGATTTCATCCTCAATTTTGCTCCCCACTGCTTTGAATGGCTTGGAGCCATTTAAACCCTGCTTTCTGCTCTGCACCACTTTCATGGGGAGGAGAAAGTAGGGTTTAAACTTTAAATGGCTCACAAACCTATACTGACTGGTTTGGTTTGAGAACTGGTATATCAGTTAGTGTAGGTTCGTGGTTTGGTTTGTGGTTTGGCCACGAACCACAAACCAAACCTCAAAAAATGCGGTTCATGCCCATCACTCATCCAGGCCAATGTCTTGTATTACTTTTCTTGCCATTCCATTTTTGCAATCTGTACTCTTGTTTGGGTTTTAAAGGTTTTTCTGAATCAAAGATTTATGTTGGAACTTGCTGCATGCTTAGCTGCATGTCTTGGAAGAAAGTAACAAATCAAAGGGGAGATTGGTTGGCTCCAAGCCAAATCAGTTAATATGATCCTGGAGGGAAGATTTCCCAAAAACTTTCCTGATTTCCTCGAGGAACTTGTTACTTTGATGTTCTCAGCTCTCAATGTCAATGAAATACCAAAGAGACAACATCCTACGGGATTTAGAAACTTGTTTACAATCCTTCTTGCTGTATACAAACCATATAAAAAGAAAGATATTGGGTAAAATTGCTGTCCAATGGAATGGAATCCTACTGTTTACTTCCATGTAAGTATTCTGTTTGATATGATCCTTCTTGATTCATGAATGTAGTGTCAATTTCAGTAGTGTCTTATATGAAGCAAAATGGCTCTCTACACACTCTGTAGACTGAAGTTCAAAGCTCGGTGGCGGAATACTTGCTTTGAATTAAAACAGTTCCAGCTTCCGTTGTGGGCATTGTCAGTTAAGAAGGATCTCAAGTAGCAGGTCTGAGAAAGAACTTCACGACTGACTTGGGAGAATGGCTGTACCAATCTGGAATCGACAATAATCAATACCTCAATGGACTGATTGGAAATGTAGATTCAGATGGCTTTGGGCAGCCATTGCTTTACTAGGTACTAGGAGCAAGGCCCATTGTGGGACCAAGACAATGAGTGCTAGAAGGACGCAGGATCTCCGTGCGTGTGTGGCGTGGACATGCCACTGAGTCCCCAGGGTGACGGCATGGGCCGCGGTGGTGTCCCGGCGTGGGCAGCGTCCTCCAGGCTGACTCCCCCACTGGGCAGCCTGGCAGCCTGGTGGGATGCACAGTGGTCCTGGCTCAGCGGGGGGGGGGGTGGCACAGTGGGAGGACCATGGGTGGCGTGAGGGCCCTCCGCCTAGCATGGCAGCCCAGCCACAGGCCGCTCGCAAAGGGAATGAGGGCTGGGCCTGGGCTGCTGGGCCCCTGGTGAGCCCGGCATTTTGAGGGGCGGGGAAAGGGGTCAACATAGCATCCATGGGTGGCCAGGTGCTGGCAGCATTGGGGCCACCTGGAATGGTGCATGGGCCAGTGGGGCAGTGGGCCCCATACAGGCGTAGGCCAGGCGGCTGGGCTTGGAGGTGTCCAGCCATCGGAGCGTCCATCCCGGGCGGCAGCTCCTTGGAGACTGAGGGCGAGATGCCGCCTGGCGGGTCTGTGAGCAGGATGGAGGGAGGCAATGTGGCAAGGGGATTGGCCCCCCTCCTGAGTGACAGACCAGGGACCCCAAGGCTGGGGAGGTGGGTGGAATGTTTCACACGAAAACTCTTTTATATATAAGGGGATATATCTCTGGTTAATAATCCAGATTATGGCAGGAGATGATCTCCTAGGTGAGGCATCTTGGTCCATCTGAATTATACCCCCCATTGGACCTTGAAGAAGTTGACACCCATGCTCAGATGAAGCACAGGGAAAGTGCTGGGGGGGGGGGAGAAAAAGATAATGCACATCTCTGAAGAAAGGAGTAGAAAAGAGCATGAGGGAACACTGGTGTTCAGTAGCACCTTAAAGACTATCAAAGTTTGTGGCAGTAGAAAAGAGCAAGTGTCCAGTAGCACTCTAAAGACTAACAAAATTTGTGGCAGGGTGTGAGCTCACTGAAGAAATGAGCAGTGACTCACAAAAGGTCATACCCTGCCACAAATTTTGCTAGTCTTTAAGGTGCTACTGGACACACTTGTTCTTTTCTACTGCTATAGACTAACACAGCTACCCACCTCGATCTATCTGAAGAAATGAGGACAGAGACAGAAAAGGGGGAGTGAGCATGTGTGAGAGAGTGCAATTGTAGGAGAAGTTAGTTGGAACTGGGGTTAACAGTACAGGAGGGCTGTCCAAGTGGCTCCCAGGGCAAACGTCTTGTCCAAGTGGCTCCCAGGGAAAACTTCTGCCTTGCAGAAGTTCCTCTTTGTCTCCACTCATGTTCTCTCTATACATGGATGAGCAAAGCACTAATAACAAAATTAACATAAGTCTCTAGTGCTCTTTCCTCCAAAGGAAACAAATCCTGCGGTCAATGACCCAAAAGACAGAGACGTCTAGCGTGTTCCACAATATGCAACACTGAATTTTCATTTATTTCTTTGCAGTCCTTCCATGGCAATTTGCAGCCATAATGGTTCCTTCAAGACTACACAAAAAAATAAAATAATGATGATGTTTATAAGTCATATTAAATATGGAACAAGTATTCTGTAGAAGACAACTTCAAGAAAACCGGTTAGTGACTTCCACTGGTAAGTTCTTTTTCTTTCAACTCAGAAAAAAACCCCATTATGGTCATAGAATCATAGAATGTTGGAAGGGGTCTTGCAGGTCATCTAGTCCAACCCCCTGCACTCTGCAGGAGCACAGCCGAAAGATAGCCCTACAACATACCCGAAAGATGGTCATCCAGCCTCCGCTTGAAAACGCCCAGCGAAGGAGCATCCACCACCTCCCGAGGCAGACTGTTCCACTGCTCAACCACTCTTACAGTTAGGAAGTTTCTCCTGATATTTATCTTTTTAGAAGACGGTACTTGTACAAAGTGTCTACAGTCCTTTAGTTTGCTGTTCCTATATTTGCTCCCGGCAAACCAGCTGTTACGATTAATTAATCAACTACTCACAGAAATACAGACTTTCCCCTTGAGGTCAGGGATCACTTTGATCATATTACTACAGTGAATGCTGACACGATCCTGGGATCTGTGAAAGCCACCTTTTGGGCATTAGACCCTTGCCCACATGTATAGCCTTTGTAACTCCATCTTTGTTACAGGCTGGTGCTTGACCTTTAGTTGCTTTGAGTTTTGTGAGGGCACGGCAGTCAGGCCACTCCCAAGAGAATATTCTTTACTCTCATGCTTGTAAGCAGCTCTTTTCTAGGAAGCCTGATAATTTTTTTCTTGTCTACTGGCAGGTGCGAGATCGCCTGGCTCATCCTAGTGTTTGTGATGCCTTGCTTATTTTTTTACTCATAGCCAGCAATTAGGGTATAAGATGTTTAGTTTTAGCTATGTGTCTCATCTTGAGGTTTGGCTAAGTTTCGCTGTGCATGCGTGTCTTCAAGACTCAGTGGAAGGGAGCTCAGCCAGCTATTCCTGGAAGCTTGATCATTGCTTATTAAAATCTCCTTGGAAGCAAACCTGGATTTTGCATATCATTTCCTTAGGATTTCTGCAAACCTGGAGCTCCTGGCCAGAGCCCCAAACACCATCCTGGGTGCTTAAAGAGTCAAAGAACCCCCAAGATACATTATGAATCTGTCATTGTCCCAGGGCATCTTTCTTTATGCCCTAAAACAGCCAGTCATCCACCTGCTAGAGAAAAATGGCGAGGTCTGTTACCAAGAACCAAAAGGGTGAGAAGAAAGTGTAATGAAGGGCCAATATTAAAAACCTAGTTAAAACTTATAATCTACAAAAATATAAATATTTATTAGAAAGACAGTTAAAAACATACGTAAGGGCCCAATGAAAGCCTTGTAAAAAACTATAGCCTAAACACAAGGGCCAATACACGTGACCTGACACGTTTCTGCCCTACTGGGGCCTTCTTCAGAGGTCAAACAATATTGAGGTACATGTAACTTAAATACATATTGCAATAAGATAACCAATAAATGAATAATGGACTAGGAAGAGGAAGGTTAAGCAGCAAAATCTAAAGACACATGACACAGATGTTTGTGAGGCCTCAAAAGGTGAAAGTCACATGTCAGGTGCCAAATGCACAGTTGCTGTATTGGAACATCTTCCAATTAAGAACATAAGAACATAAGAGACGCCAATGTTGGATCAGGCCAAAGGCCCATCCAGTCCAACACTCTGTATCACACAGTGGCCAGAAATACCAGTGCCATCAGGAGGTCCACCAGTGGGGCCAGGACACTAGAAGCCCTCCCACTGTTGACCCCCCCAAGCACCAAGAAGACAGAGCATCACTTGCCCCAGAGTCCCTATCTATACCTTGTGGCTAATAGCCACTGATGGACCTCTGCTCCATATGCTTATCGAATTCCCTTTTGAAGCTGTCCATGCTTGTAGCCGCCACCACTTCCTGTGGCAGTGAATTCCAAGTGTTAATCACTCTTTGAGTGAAGAAGTACTTCCTTTTATCTGTTCTAACCCGACCGCTCAGCAATTTCATGGAGTGCCCACGAGTTCTTGTATTGTAAGAAAGGGAGAAAAGTACCTCTTTCTCTACCTGCTCTTTCCCATGCATAATCTTATAAACCTCAATCATGTCACCCCTCAGTCGTCGTTTCTCCAAGCTAAAGAGCCCTAAGCGCCTTAACCGTTCCTCATAGGGAAAGTGTTCCAACCCTTTTATCATTCGAGTTGCCCTTTTCTGCACTTTTTCCAAAGCTATAATATCCTTTTTAAGGTGTGGTGCCCAGAACTGCACACAGTATTCCAAATGAGGTCTCACCATTGATTTATATAGGGGCATTATTATATTGGCTGATCTGTTTTCAATACCCTTCCTAATAATCCCCAGCATAGCATTGGCCTTCTTTATTGCAGTCACACACTGTCTTGACATTTTCAGTGAGTTATCTACTACGACTCCAAGATCTCTCTCTTGATCAGTCTCTGCCAGTTCAGACCCCATCAACGTGTATTTATATTTAGGATTTTTGGCTCCAATGTGCATCACCTTGCACTTGGCCACATTGAACCCCATTTGCCATGTTGACGCCCACTCGCCCATCTTTGACAGATCCCTTTGGAGTGCCTCACAATCCTCACTGATTTTCACCACCCTGAACAACTTCGTATCATCCGCAAATTTAGCCACTTCACTGCTTACTCCCAACTCCAAATCATTAATGAACAAGTTAAAAAGCAGTGGACCAAGTACTGATCCCTGTGGTACCCCACTGCTTACCACCCTCCACTGAGAAAATTGCCCATTTATACTTACTCTCTGTTTTCTATTAATTAGCCAGTTTTTGATCCATAAAAGGACTTGTCCTTTTATCCCATGATTTTTGAGCTTACTTAGGAGCCTTTGATGAGGAACTTTATCAAAAGCTTTCTGGAAGTCAAGGTAAACAATATCTATTGGATCCCCCTTGTCCACATGTTTGTTCACTCCCTAAAAGAACACTAACAGGTTAGTGAGACAAGATCTTCCCGTACAGAACCCATGCTGAGTCTGTCTCAATAGGTTTTGTTCATCTTTGTGCCTACTAATTCTTTCCTTAATAATGTTTTCCACCAATTTACCCGGTATCGACGTCAGACTGACTGGCCTGTAATTTCCAGGATCTCCTCTGGAACCCTTTTTAAAGATGGGAGTGACATTAGCTATCTTCCAGTCCTCAGGAATGGAGGCAGATTTTAAGGAAAGATTACATATTTTTGTAATTAAGGTCCAAAAAACATCTGTGTGGCTATCAAAGTCAGAGCTAGTGTGTCTGCAAGCAAATAGCATTTTCAGGCCTCACTATGGGAATAAGATGGGGCGGTTGTCCTAGTGGATGATCTCTGTCTAAATGCAGACAAAAGTTACGCCTCTCTAGCTTTTACTACACGTCTCATCGGCCTTTGATATGGTGAACGACGCCACCCTGTTAAGATGTTTGGAGATAGAAGTATGTGCTTTAGATTGGGTTTCAATCATTCCTTATGGACAGGACTCAGGAAGTTACTGTTGGAGACAATGCTGTGGAGTCTTGTGAGCAAAACGTTTACTTGCTGAGCTACGGGCATTAAAGTTGTGAGCTAGCGATTCAGCTACTGCATAAATTAGTTTGCTCTGGAGACCTCCTTCCTGGAGACTAAAACTGTGAGCTAGCTCACACTAACTCAGCTCAGAGGGAATAGTGGTTGGAGACAAGCTGTTTACAATGAAGGACCTGCCACATCTTCAGTCATCCATTATTTTGGAACACGGCGTCTTCAATATGCCGATGAAACCAGGCTCTACATTTCTTCATGCAAATTGCCTGGTGAGGTGGTAGCAACTTTGAACCAGTGTCTGACAGCTGCAGTTATATGACTATGGGCAAACAAGCTGAAATGGAATCCCAACAAGATGGAGGCAATGTTGGTTGGGAAGGATTCCAGCTCTCTGTGGTTGAGCCCATAAAGAGAGTTAGGGTGATACTCGATACAGCTTTACTCCTGGAGAAGAAAGCTAATGCAGCTTCCAAAAAAGGCATTCTGCCAACTTGGGCATCTTCATCCTAGCTCCCGTTCTCACGGTACAAGAACTCGTGGGCACTCAATGAAATTGATGAGGAGTAGGATTAGAACAAATAAAAGGAGGTACTTCTTCAACCAAAGAGTAATTAACACGTGGAATTCACTGCCGCAGGAAGTGGTAGACAGCTTCGAGAGGGGACTGGATAAACATACAGAACAGAGGTCTATCAGTGGCTATTGGCCACAAGGTATAAATGGAATACTCTGTCTGAGGCGGTGATGCTCTGTACTCTTGGTGCTTGGGGGGCAAGAGTGAGAGGGCTTCTGGAGTTCTGGCCTCACTGGTGGACCTCCTGATGGTGCCTGCCTTTTGGCCCATTGTGAGACAGAGTGTTGGACTGGATGGGCAATTGGCGTGATCCAACATGGCTTCTCTTCTGTTCTTATGTCTGTGGCATTGATGCTCTGCCTTCTTGGTGCTTGGTGGGGCAACAGTGGGAGGGCTTCTAGAGTTCTGACCCTGCTGGTGGGCCTCCGATGGCATATGGGTTTTGGCCAGTGTGTGACACAGTGTGTTGGACTTAATGGGCCCCTGGCCTGATCCAACATGACTTCTATTATGTTCTTAAGATTGTCCACCACCTTGATCTGGTTGATCTAGCCACATGGATCCATGTTATGATTACCATGCTATGAATACAACATAATTAACTTGTGAATAGAGCTACTCCCTACACTGTCAAATAAATTTTTTCTTTGCTGGATTACTATTGCTGTAGAAATTGTAATTTGTAAACCAGCCCTACCTCCACACTGACGACCCCAAAGGGAGTATCTTATGTTTCTACTCCTTGCCATAATGCATTTAGAAGCAGGGTGGATATACTTAAATTGGTCCTGCCATTAAAGCTGAGACAAGTATTTGGATTTTCTCCTATGAAGGTTTATAATTAATTCAAGCCTAAAAAGGTAAAGGTTCCCTTGCTCAAAAGTCAGTCAAATCCGACTCTAGGGTTGCGGTGCTCATCTCCGTTTCAAAGCCGAAGAGCCAGCGCTGTCCAGACATTTCCGTGGTCATGTGGCCGGCATTACTGAACACCAAGGCGCACGGAACGCTGTTACCTTCCCACTGAAGTGGTACCTATTTATCTACTTGCAATTTCTTGCTTTCGAACTGCTAGGTTGGCAGCAGCTGGAACTAGAGACGGGAGCTCACTCTGTCATGTGGCACACTCGGGTCTTGAACTGCTGAACTACTGACCTTCCACAGCCTGCAGTTCAGCGTCTTAACCACTTGAGCCACCACAGCTTTTAATTCAAGCCTAAATCCAAATAAATACCTGGTTATAATCAATCCCAACACAGCAATGCCCTTTTTGAGATACCCAAACAGAACACAGTTGTCTAAATGTGGGAGCGATGGTCTACGGGATGCATTCTGCAAGTCCACGCATTAAGTTTGATCCATATGAATATTCCATTTTTGGATATTATGGTGTATACAGATAATTCCATCATATAAGGAAAGGGGTTGTCTAAACCCATGGACAGGAATTCATTATTACATTGGAACCGTTATTATCCAAACATCTTCTACTTTGCAATTTACCTTGCAGTCAGTTTTACGGCTGCAGAGAAAGTATATTACTGGAAAAATTATTCCCAAATAGTTTTAAGAAAGGGGGCGGAGCCACAAATAGCCCCACCCACCATCACTATGGGCCTGGCCATTCTGGCCATTACAATCAAACCAAACAGCCAAATTTATTTCTATCCTGGGCACGAGGCCTGCAGCTCAGCAATGCTCACAGCTTACCCAGTTCCTTAAAAGTGGCAGTTTTGAGTTGGAAACCAGTTGCCAACTTATAAGCCTCGCCAAGCAAGGGACTTGATCGCTTTCTGGAAACAAGGGGCTGGTGCCACGTCAGGGAATAATACCCTGAACAGCCCCAGGTCATGTGTCAAAAAGCTTCATGGGTCTCCCAAGCCACTGAGTATCACTGATACAAAGCATCAGTTGACTGACAGTCTTACAAATTTGTCAAAGTGGAATGGTTTCTTTCCAGGTGCTACGCCAATGAAACAAGGAAATCAAAGCACGGTGAGAGAATTCATCTTGATTGGCTTTTCCAGCTTCTCAGACCTGCAGATCCCGCTTTTCGTGGTGTTCTCCGTTATGTACTTGGCTATTTTGGCTGGGAATATCATCATCGTTACGACCATAAGGCATGATGCCAACCTCCACATCCCCATGTACTTCTTCCTCGCGATGCTTTCCAGTTCAGAAACCTGCTATACGTTCAGCATTATCCCTAATATGCTTGCAAATCTTCTTAAAAAAACAGCAACTATTTCATTAATTGGATGTGCTACTCAGATGTACATATTCCTGGCCTTTGCAAACATAAACTGCATGCTTCTCACGGTGATGGGCTATGACCGATATGTGTCCATATGTAAACCTTTACATTACCTGATTCTGATGAATCAGAAATTTTGCACTAAATTGGTTGTCTTTTCAGTAACAACAGGTTTTCTTTTTTCCACAATGGAAACATATTTCATTTTTACCTTGCCATTCTGTGGGCCGAATAAAATCCATCACTTCTTTTGTGATTTAGCACCTTTACTTCAGCTGGCCTGTGGCCATAATTATATTGGAGAAATTGTCATTTTTCTTATTTGTATTTTAATGGTCTCTTGCTCATTTTTTCTGATCCTCCTGTCGTATCTTTTAATCTTAAACATGATCCTGAAAATCCCCACCACAGATGGGAAGCGCAAAGCCTTTTCAACTTGCGCTTCCCATCTTATTGTGGTGGTTGTACATTTTGGATGCGCTTCAATTATTTACCTGAGGCCCCAATCCAGGTACACTTTGAATGAGGACACGTTGATCTCTGTCACATACACACTGTTGACTCCAATGCTGAATCCTGTCATTTACAGCCTGAGAAACAAAGATGTCCAAGTAGCACTCAAGAAATCCCTGGGCAGAAGCACATGCCTCCAGAAGATGTGAGAAGAGCCTACGGTGCATGATACACTCTTGTCGTAAATCTTACTTTAGGGGGAAACAAAGAATGAAGATGATTAAGTTATGAAAAAAAGGAATATTTCTGACACGGATGTAGGCATTTCTGAATATCTATCTACTGGTTAATTGTTAAAAATGTGTTCTGGAACAAGCGACATTTAGGTGTTAAAAACCACTTCTGATTTTCTGCTCGGTTGAAACAGGAAAACAAACTGGACTGAGGGAAGACAGTCTCCCAGCTGAAATTATAACCACAAGGTCCTAAAAACAAAAATGTTCTGAAAAGTCCTGGCCGTAAAGAGAGATGCCTGATCCCTGAGGAGAAGCAGGCCTCTGCAAGCAGGAAGTGCCCAGGGTGGCTGAAAGAAGAAGGATTAACCAACCGGGAAGCCAGAGGAAGAGGAATATGTGGTGAAAGTGTGGAGTCAAAGAAGGGCCCAAGAGAAAGGCAGGGCTGAGGATCAACAGAACAAAAAGCCTGAAACTAGGGAAGAACTTTTGGAAGCAATGGAAGCCCCTGAGCTCCAATCCCCTTAAGACATGCAGAGAAGGTTAAATTTTGCCAGGTTTCACTTCAGTACCATTATGGGAAAATCCACACCTTGTAAAATCTCCTTTCTAGCCACCTCTGACAGGTCGCTGTCACCGTCTTCACCAGGAAATTTAAGGAGGTAGTGATGGCCAAGAGGCAATGAAAGAGGACAGATGCATTTGACAAACTGATTTGAAGCCATTTGTGAAACACACTGTGAGATGAACCTTGGGTCACCAGGCCATCTGTCTTGGCTTGCCCTGGGAAGGCTCCCTCTATGGGACAAGGAGGTGTGGTTGCTTCCACACTTGCCATTTTCTCAGCGTGGTAAAGAGTGGCCCCGGTCACATGAGCGGGAAAAGCCATGGGGGAAGTGCAGTTTTTTAGAGCTGCAACAAACAGAAGCATGTCAGCGGGATCAGACAGGTCCCCCCAGGCTCTGGGCTTCTGCCAGCAGCCGCAATCACATGCTGCAGGGGAAGCAATGCTAAGAAGGGCAAGGAGGGCCAGCCACAGCAGTTGTGCACATGTGCAGTTTGCCCTTACCACACATACCACGGGATAATCGCGTGTCGGCGATCCCACGGCCGCTGTTGCTGCGCGTCATCCGGTAGGTAATGCCCTTTCACTAGTCTCTTTTAGATCCGCATCTTTGGCTGGAAGGGACGGGTTGGGGGCGGGTGTGCGACGCCTCCCAGATGTTGGCATCTGATCACACCGGTTTAATCCGCCCTAAACCTGTCCGTTTTGCGGGGCAAATCCTCCCGTGTGACTGGGGCCAGTATTTATTTATTTATTTATATTTATTTATTTATGTAACAATGTCGTTTATGTAACAATTATGTAACAAAGTAACAAATGGCTAGTTACAGTGAAGAAACAGTTAATATTTGGAGGGCTAGCCATTGGTCTCCTGTGGTATATATGCAAATAAAACCTTCTGATTTCCTTCATAAGCGGCTGTAGCAAGTTTTTGGGGATCTTGGAGAAGTTCTCTAAGTTATTATAATAGCCTGGAACTGCCATGGGTCATTCACAGGGCTCTCATGAGAGTCCAGGTGATGGTTTCACCACACCATTGCAAATCCAACCACTTCTAAGTAGTCTTCCTATATTCTCCACAGCTGATTCGTAGTATTATCGAGAGGGCAATCTGGCCACCTTCTAGAGAATCAAGCTTGACTTCCAGATCATCTTCAATGAAGTAATGTTCTGTCCCCTGCAACTATCACAGAAAGCCCTTCCCTCACACACCAGAAAGTTCTAGTGACATTCCTCAATTGAGCTTCTGAACGGAATTGGATACCATTCCTTTCTGCTTTCTCAGGGTGCATTCAGATGGGCAGCTAATCCCGTCATTATGCCATCTTGAACTTTATCCCAATCTATTTAATCCATCGTAGCACGACCAGACACCCCCCTGGTGAATCGCGCTGCCTCCATTGTGGATTGTGTAGAGGGCATCCACTGAAGGAGGCATGCGCGGTGGTTTTTTTTAACTTTGTGTGCATGTCCATAGGCATCACAGCGCATCCTTGTTAAAGGAGGCGCACAGTGTTTTTTTAAAAAAAACGTTTTACGGATGCACATAGACGTGACAGCACATCCTTGATCCGTGCATGTGTAGAGATTTTTTAAAATGGCACCTGCTAGGGATGGTCTGATGATAGACCACCCGATTGGAGGATTGCGCACTGGTGGAATGATCAGACAGGTGAAAGTCTTTAGTTGTCCCACAGGTAACCAAACCCCCCAGATTTAATGTGCTATCTTTTAAGTATGGCTCTGAAGCGTGGCAAAATAGGATGTCCATGGAAGAGGGACATTTCCCATATGTTTGTGCCTGGACATTACCTTTAGATCTGAAAAGTATGCAGACGGAGAGTGATTTCAACAAAGCGTACTTTATTCAATCAGGAACAATACAGCTTTGGCCGGCTCGCAGGCCGGCTTATATTCCCCGAGAAACTGCCACCCAAAACACACACCCCCACTTCCCAATAGGTTATTTACAGTGGCCGAGAGTCCCATTGGCTCTCGGCCAGGAATCTAGCCCCCTGATTGGAGCGGGCTGGGATCTGCATAGTCCATTTTCTCTTGGAGCGAAGCTCAATGTTTGTCTCTGGACTTGTCTGGACTTGTCAGGACTGGATACATTACACCTCTCCCCCCTTGGTCCGCAATGCACCCACAGACAAAGTCCTTCAGGTGGGCTGGTAACTTCCTGGTGCGGGTAGAGCGGCGAGGTTCCGGGACTGCTGCGGCTTCTACCCTGGGAGCCCTCGGAGCCCTTGGAGGCGGGCTGGCTGAGAGAGGCATTGGGGGTGGCGGTGCCAGCATCCCCAGTGCCTCCAGAAGAGGTGTCTCGGGTTCAACCAAGGGTAGAGGCCAGGGGTCGGCCACCGGGAGTTGGGCCTGGGGTGAGGTCTCTGGAACCTCGGCCATGTCTGAGTCCTCAGGATCCAATGGCATCGTCCGGCGGCGTAGCTGGTCGATGTGCTGGTGTAGAACTTGGCCGTCCTCACAAGAGACCTCATACGATCTGGGGCCCTTAACTCGTATGACTCATGCCGGGATCCAGGTGGGCCCCCGGGCGTAGTTCTGTGTGTACATGGGATCTTCCGGGAAGAAACCCCTGGCTGCCTCGTGCGTCTCCATGCTCGGTGCCTCTGTCGATGCCCAGTCGGGGGGCAGACGATCCAACCGGGTTGCCAGGCAGCGGCCCAGAAGTAGCTCTGCCGGACTGCGCCCTGTAGTGGTGTGTGGTGTTGTGCGCTGGCCGAAAAGGAAAGTCGCCAGTTTATAATCCCAGTCTGGGGAGTCCAAGTGGCGGAGGGCATCCTTTGTGGTTCTGACCATGCGCTCGGCCTGGCCGTTGGTGGCAGGGTGGAACGGGGCAGCCTGGACATGGCGGATTCCATAGTAGCTTGTGAATTCCTGGAACTCCGCTGACGTGAACGCCATCTCGTTGTCCGTGACCAGCATGTCGGGGATTCCCTGGGCGCTGAAGTTCCGCCACATCGCCCGGATGGCCGCCTTCGAGGAGGTGGAGGGCACGGGAACTACCTCCAGTCACTTGCTGAAAGAATCCACCAGGATAAAGAAGAGTTGCCCCTGGAAAGGTCCTGCAAAGTCCAAGTGTAACTGGGACCAGGGTGGTGAGAAGACTCCCAGGCCCGTTCCGGGGCTCGGGGAGGCTCGGGCCGGGATGCTTGGCAGGGGTTGCACCGCTTCACCACAAACCCCGGCCACAAGAAGTAGCTCCGGGCCAAGGCTTTCAATGGCACCACCCCGGGGTGCGTTTCGTGAAGGGCAGTGAGGGCCCGCTCCCGTAGTGGTTTTGGGATAACCACCCTACTACCCCACATGACACAGCCCTGGTGGACGGACAACTTGTCCTTCCGGGAAGCAAAGGGCGTTACGTCAGGGTCTCCTTTGGCTGCGGGCCACCCCCTCACCACCCAGTCCAAGACCCGGCAAAGTACCTTATCCTTGGAGGTGCCGCGAGCCACCTCCGTGACGTGGACCGGCTGATCCGGAAGGGACTCCAGGAGAGCAATCTGGTGGGCGGGAGCCGGATCTGGGTCACAGACCTGTGGAGGTCTGATCGGAAACCTTGTGAGGCAAACCCGAGGTCAAAGTTCAGGCTTCCCAGGTCAAAGTTCGAATTCCCACAGAGATACTACTCTGCCGGGAGAATTGGCAAAGCAGGACATATTCTTTGCTGCGTCTGCATAAGTCTGTTTTTTTACTGTAGAGCAATGAATTGTTGAGGGCACACAAGCTTTGCAACTTTTAAGGATGATTTGCCTGTGAGAAGAACATTCTGTATTCCTAACATAGAAGCTTCATAATGTAACACTGTACAAATGAATGAGCTGGTTTTTCTTTCTGTTAATAAAACGCTGCTGACAGGCAGTTCGAGAGATCAGTTGGGACAGAGAGATGAACTGAGCTGTTCAGAGAGCTTGTACCTAAGTTCTGTGTGCTGTGTGATTCTTGAACCCTATCAAAAGTCATCACAGACCGGCAGCGGCAGGTGGCTCAGGGCCTCCACGTGGCCCATTGCCTTGCCAGGGCAATGGACAAGAGCGTAAAAGTATCCCGCCAGGAAAATAGACCAGCGGAGAACCCGGGGCGAAGTCATCTCTGGGGTCTGGCGGTCGGGGGCCAGGAGGCCCATTAGCCGCTTGTGGTCCGTGAGGACTGTGAAGGGCCGCCCGTACAGATAGTGGTGAAACTTTTTCACCCCCGCCACCATTGCCAAACCCTCCCGGCGGAGCCCCAAAAAGGCCTGCAGTTCGGACTTGGACACTGGAGGTGGCGCTTGCGTGATGGCGGTCACCTTGTCCGTGGTGGGATGGATGCCCGCAGCGTCGACCACAAAACCCAGGAACTCAATGCGTGGCACCCCCAAGAGACATTTCTCCCACTTGACTTTGAGCCCTGCTGCGTCGAAACATTGTAGAACGGCCCGCAGACTGTCTGCAAAGGACGAGTCATCCGGCGCGGCGATCAGAAATGTGCACGTCGTCTAGAAATGGCTGAACCCCAGGGAAGCCTTTCAGGAGAGAATCCATAAAAGATTGAAAAATCCCTGGCGTGGCCGAGACTCCGAACTGGAGGCAGTGAACCTTGAACGCCCCCCTGTGTGTTGTGATCATTTGGGCTTTGGCCGTGGCGGCATCAACCAGCAGTTGTTGATATGCCCGTGCTAAGTCCAACTTGCCAAAAACCCGGGCCCCTGCCAAAGCCGCCAACACGTGGCTCACCACTGGCACTGGATAAGCGTGTGCCTGCAGAGCCTTGTTTAGCGTGCATTTATAATCCGCACAAATGCGCACGTCCCCATTGGGCTTCACCAGGGTGAGTATGGGGGTCTCCCATCGTGCCAATGCAACCGGTTCCAGAACCCCTTGTTCCACTAAGCAGTCTAGCTCGGCCTCGATTTTAGGCTTCATCGCTAGGGGCGGCAGCCTGGCCTTGAAGCGAATGGGCCGCACCGCCGGGTCTAGGTCCAGGGAGATGGGGGCCCCCAGAGAAATGTCCCAGTGTACCATCAAAAACGCGGGGAAATTCCGCGCACACCGTGCCAAAATCCCGTGACGTAACCTGATGGATTCCATTCAGAGAGAGTCCCAGGGCCCCGAACCAAGAGAGTCCTAGCAGGCTGGAGAGAGGCCTATCCACCACCAGCAGGTCTAGGATGCCATTAAAATCTTGGAACTGTACCTGGAACTTGCCCCCAGTCCCTTAACCGGAAACCCCGCGACTTCTGCAGAAGCGGGCCCCCCTTTGGACACAGCGTGCGGAGCGTATCCGTGGAGATAATGGAGTAAGTCGACCCTGTGTCAATCTCCATGCTGCAGGGGGAACCCTCTATAATGTCAGCAAGCTGCCAAGTTTCGTTTTGTATCTTGTCCCATGCGCATGCCTTCCCCTTCGCTTAATTGCCGTTTCAGCTGCAACCACTATCTTTCAAGGCCGCTGGAGGAGTCGCCGGAGTTCTTGCTTTGACTTTAGTCAGGATGAGCCGTGGGAAGCTCGTACCTGTTTTGCTTTGGGTAGCAGTTGGTTCTCAGGCCGCAAGGCGCGCGCGGGAACCGTAGTAATTGGATGTTGCTCATTTGAATGTACTATAACATTTTATGTGCATAGGTTGCCTGTCATTCCTAACAGTGTTCCTGTCCATGCATCTATAGCTTCTAATAAAGTAAAACCTTCCTGCAAGTGTGTACTTCATTGTTGCTGTGGGTCCTGACATATAAGGACCGTGACATGCATCTTGTTGGGGCCATCGGGGGGCAAGTTACAGACTTGGTGTTGCGGGAAGTGGGCCGATATGGAGGTCGCTGGGTGGCTCTGGCGTAGTCTGGTGCGTGGACGACTTCAGGCATTGTCCTTTGGAGCGGCAAACCCGGGAGATGTGCCCCGATTTGTTGCAGGTCCGGCAGACTGTGTTTCGGAAGCGGCACGACCGGCGCTCGTGGCCCTCACCACAGCTGGCACATGGGGCCGAGGCAGTCGAAGAGGCCTTGCTCACGTTGGTGGACGGCTGAGACGACCGACGACGGACCTGGTGCACTTTGTCCTTGTCCGAAGCATTGGTGTCGGCTGTCGCGTGCTTGTGGTGGGCCGCCTTGGCCCGGTGGTCTTGGTGTGCCTTTTTGTATGCCGTGGCCTCCTGGATTGCCTTCTCCAGGTCCAGGTCATCCTGGCTTACCAGCTTCCTCTGAAGCTTCAGCTCTCGGAGTCCCACGAGAAACTGGTTGAGGAGAGTTTCAGCTAGGTTGGAGAAGGAGCACCTGGTCGCACTCCACCGCAGAGCCGCCAGGAAATCTGAGGCTGTCTCGTCGGGGCCCTACACCTTCGCAAAAAAGTCCAGGCGCTCCACAAACTTCGTTGGTTTGGGAGCCAGATGGTCAGTCAGCGCCTTGACCAAGGAGCTGTACGACTCATCTTTGGTCAGCTTGGGTGCTATTAAGTCCTTAAGCAGGAGATGGGTCTCCATCCCGCAGTGGTGTCGCAGGTATGCCTTTTTTATATCTGGATCCACCACCTTGTGGATGGTGAAGTGGCTCTTGAGAGTTTCCAGCCAGGTCTCCCACTGCGAGGGAGATATCGAAAGCTGGGAGGCTCTCTGACGCGGCAGCCATCTTACGGTTTCCACATGGCAGTGAGCGGTGTAGAGGGTGGAGTGGTGCGGGTGCGGGGTGGTGCGATGCTGCTCTCAGGGTCAGCGGCGTGATGCTTGGAGAGCTTGGGAGCGGTGCGGTGAGCGCGCTTCTCGAAGAAGCTCGATGCTGGTGGCGGTGGCAAATTCAGCGCGGCGGCTCATGGTGATGTCCAGAACGTGGTCTCTGTTCAGAGGGAGATGGATCCCACCTTCATCGCCAGTGAAAAGTACGCAAACAGAGAGTGATTTCAGCAAAGCGTACTTTATTCGATCAGGAACAAGACAGCTTTGGCCGGCTCGCAGGCCGGCTTATATTCCCTGAGAAACGGCCACCCAAAACACACACCCCCACTTCCCAATAGGTTATTTACAGTGGTCGAGAGTCCCATTGGCTCTCGGCCAGGAACCTAGCCCCCTGATTGGAGCGGGCTAGGATCCGCATAGTCCATTGTCTCTTGGAGCGAAGCTCAACGTTTGTCTCTGGACTTGTCTGGACTTGTCAGGACTGGATACATTACAAGATCCGTGAGGCAATTGTGCCTCGCGAGGATCTAAAGAGCCATCTGATTGGACTCTCAGACTCTCTTGAGGCCATGATGCCTTTGGGATAACTAAGGGCGGGGCAGAGTCAGGCTTGGAGGAACCTGATGGGATAGGAGCATAACTCAGAGTTTCAAACTTGGGCTCTTCAGCCCTGCCTTTACTCTCTAGGTTAACAATACTTCATTTAACATTATTAATCAGAGGACTATAATTTTAGAGATCCTTTCTGTTTGCCCTCTTGGAGCTTCTCTACCTGATAGTCACACTACTCCCTTAACCTTTTTTGTGTTGTTCCTTCCCCTTAAAGGAAACTTATCCTTGGCCCCGGTCACACAGGCCAGAAAATGCAGGGGGGAAGTGTGGCTGATTGCCCCGGAGCAAAATAACGCACGGCCACCTGATCACACATCCCGTCGAGGTCCCGTGGTTAGGGCGTGAGGTGCCAATCACACGGCTATCCTGCAGTGCGGCAAAAAAAAGCGGTGCGGCACGATCACACCAGCAATCGCTAGGGACAGCTTCTATGGCAAACAGGAATATTTTTTTTCTCACCAAAAGGTGAGCATGCGCATGATCGTTTGTGAGCATCCTGTGAAGACTTAAAAAAACCCTAACCCGTTTGCAACGGGACTAGGACGGGTTGCGATCCCCGCGTTTTCCGGAAACTAGTACATCATAAGTACTAGTTTTTTACTCCGTATCTTCGGCACGAAACCACGGGTTAGCCATGGGTGCACTACACTACCCTGATGTTGCGGTGTGATCGCGCCCGGAAAATGCGCCTATCATTCATATCTTTAGCACGGCAAATGCTCCGTGTGAATGGGGCCCTTTTATCGCACCATTTTTTGTAATCAAACAGAAGAGACTATGCCTTTATCCCATCATGCCTAGTGACAACTGTAAAGAAAGTGCTTTTCTTAATTGTTAATGTTTGTCTAACCCTTGGTTCAGGCCTGGTATTGGGCCTGCAATAAAAACTTCCTTAGTGACAAATGACTGAATCTTCTCCCTAGAAACAGACATAACTCTGAGGAGCACTTAGTAACCTTGGAGAATTGCTTGCAGCTGTGGCTGATAAGATGATCTGGAGATGAC
The DNA here is from genome assembly GCF_001447785.1 of Gekko japonicus. Taxonomy (NCBI): domain Eukaryota; kingdom Metazoa; phylum Chordata; class Lepidosauria; order Squamata; family Gekkonidae; genus Gekko; species Gekko japonicus. The sequence continues at coordinate 79,493 of NW_015165289.1, forward strand.
CATTAGGCACATTCCAACTAATTGACCTCGTAAGACCTGCATGTAGGCGGGCCGAGAGTTTGCTGCAGATAACTTTCAATTTCCTCCTCCCTGCTTGAATATTATGGGCTATCATGAAATATTATGGGCTGCTGTTAGTATGGCAACCTAAAAAGTTGGCATCACTTTTCTGGACCCTCATTGGGTAAGGCCAATCTGGTGAGAGGCCAGTCTTGGTTCAGGCCTGGTATTGGGCCTGCAATAAAAACTTCCTTAGTGACAAATGACTGAATCTTCTCCCTAGAAACAGACATAACTCTGAGGAGCACTTAGTAACCTTGGAGAATTGCTTGCAGCTGTGGCTGATAAGATGATCTGGAGATGACCATTAGGCACATTCCAACTAATTGACCTCGTAAGACCTGCATGTAGGCGGGCCGAGAGTTTGCTGCAGATAACTTTCAATTTCCTCCTCCCTGCTTGAATATTATGGGCTATCATGAAATATTATGGGCTGCTGTTAGTATGGCAACCTAAAAAGTTGGCATCACTTTTCTGGACCCTCATTGGGTAAGGCCAATCTGGTGAGAGGCCAGTTTTCCTATAAGAATCCGTCCTAGTTCAGTTATGGTTCAGGTTGTCTGGTACTAAAGAGATGTCTGCTTGTCAATAGTACCAGTGGCAACCCACATTTGTTTGTGACTGCTGAGCCTGGTATGGTCCAGTAGTGCAGACCCCCAGCTATGGCGTTACAGTTTGCTTGTGCCTGGATGAGCTAAGAGATGACTGCTTTGTGTGCTGACCAACTGCAACTGAGAGAGGTAATGCTGAACTATTGCCTCATGTTTCAGTTAGGCTGGGTAAGCTAAGTTTCTTGTTTTATCCTCCACTGTCTGTCATGTGTTTCTTGCACCTAAATAAACTAAGGCCCCGGTCACATGGAGAATTTACTGCATGAAAGGCACAAATGTTGGGTGGATTTTCGGGGTGCGATCACACTGCAACATCTGGGAAGCGTAGCGCACCTGTGGCCAACCTGTGGCGTCCCGCCGAAGATGTGGAGTTAAAAAGTACCAAGGAAAGTGCACTAGTATCCAGAAAATGTGCGGCACAGGCAGGTGTCTGATCGCGGGAGTGCTAGTATCCTGTGGCATCCGGCGCCCGTCCACATCCCGTCGCAAACTGGATGTTTTTCGTAAGCACATGCGCACAAACACGAAACTGAAAGCAGTGCTGCTCCATGGAACTGCGCATGCGCACAAATGTGAAACGCTTGTGTGATCCTGCCGCGCTGCTTCTTTGCCACGCTGCAGCATCGCCATGTGATCGCCAGCTAACAGCCAAAGCATGGACACTCGAGGGACCATGTGATTGGGCTATCGCGCTTTATTTTGCTCCGGGGCGAACAGCCACACCTCCCCCCGCATTATCTGGCCCATGTGATCTGGCCTAAATATATATTTTACTTTGATACTTTGTGTGTTACTTGTGTTACCAAGTCTCAGAGCCTAAATCCTGTTTGCCTAGACCCTTTTGACCATCTCTACCAGAAAGCGTTTGTTCATCTTTGACTTTTGAACTGCAACTTTATTCTGCAGATTTTGTTTTGCTGTGTAAGTTCCAGAACCAAACAGGAGCTTTGGGTACCCTTTCTCCTGGGCTGTTGGGAACCGCTTAATAAGGGGCCTGGTGGCAGATCTACCTGACGTTTTGTTCAGAATTCTGTTTTGGACTTTTGGACAACAGGAAAGAAGCTCTTTCCCCCTCTATTTCCCTTTTTTTGTTTTTTGTTTGCCCTGTTAGGGTAAAGCCCATTTGTATCAACAACAAATTAGGGCAGGAAATGATGTACAATTTAATGATGGGCAAAATTAGTTGCTGTAGATTTTCCGGGATGTGTGGCCGTGGTCTTGGCATTGTACTGGTGAAACGTCAGGTTCTACAATGCCAAGACCACAGCCACGCATCCTCGAAAATCTACAGCAACTAATGAACTCCGGCCGTGAAAGCCTTCAACAACATATTGATGGGGAAAATGTTTTCAACAATGTTCCATCAGTGTCTTTGGTGCTTTGTGCTGATCTTCATAGGACTTGTTTACCCTGTGCTTGACTTTCAAACTTTCAGTCTAAAGGAACATCACATTGTTCCAGTGTTGGAGCACCTCATTTTGCACAAGGTGGAGTGGCTTTGTTTCACATCCCTCCTTGTTTCTTGGGATGAGTTGCAGATGCTGTCTGGTCCGTTTATACAATTGTCATGCTATAAAGGATGACCTTGAAGCTTCTTCCTTAACAACTGTTGCTGCCTTTGTGTTATGCGTTGATGAATGAACCATCAGTCACCTGTCTGCAAGAGCTGTGAGTCCTTGTCATGGTAATATTTTTGCTTATTTTTCATCTATTCTTTCCATTTATGCACCACTGCATGTCCACTGTGCAATAAGGAGGCCAACCATGTTCCAAAAGCTCTTCCAAATGGCGTTTCAGCTGGAGCCTTTTCTCCAATGGAGATATCCTACATATTAACAAAACCAGATATGGGTCAGTACCAATGCTCCCTCTAAGCTGTGGAGTCTTGTGAGCAAAAATTCCACTTTGTGAGCTACTGGTGTTAAAGTTGTGAGCGAGCGATTTGGCTACTGCATAAATTAGTTTGCTCTGGAGCCATCCCTCCTGAGCTGAGACAAAAATGTGTGAGCCAGAGGCTACAAAACCATGAGACAGCTCACACTAACTCAGCTTAGAGGGAACACTGGTCAGTACTATCTCCTGTGCTTTACTGACTGTAGGTAACTGATACACAAGGTGAGGTGTGGAAGCCCATATACTCTGAGTGACACAGTTCTTGAACTCATGACATGCAAACTGAAGACCATTATCTGTCCCAACAATTTCAGGAAAGCCATATCTGTCACACAAACTTGATTTTCCCAGTGACCTGAGAGGCTGTGTGTTATCTTTAAGTAAAGCAGTCTTTGGATAGGTAAAGGTAAAGGTTCCCTTGCTCGAAAGCCAGTCGAATCCGACTCTAGGGTTGCGGTGCTCATCTCCGTTTCAAAGCCGAAGAGCCAGCGCTGTCCGAAGACGTTTCCGTGGTCATGTGGCCGGCATGACTAAACACAAAGGCGCACGGAACGCTGTTACCTTCCCACCGAAGTGGTACCTATTTATCTACTTGCAATTTCTTGCTTTCGAACTGCTAGGTTGGCAGGAGCTGGAACTAGAGACAGGAGCTCACCCTGTCTTGCGGCACCCGGGTCTTGAACTGCTGAACTACTGACCTTCCACAGCCTGCAGTTCAGCGTCTTACCCACTTGAGCCACCGCAGTCTTTGGATACTGAAGAAAATAGTCCACAATCCTGCCATACTGCTTCATAGAATATGGAAGCAGATCTATAGCCATTTTCATCCGTGCTGCTATAGACCTCTTTGTAACTAATATGGGTTGTTTTGACAGACAGGACCTGTATGGCTGGCATCTTTGCCATGGCATCTATGTCATGGTTAATCTGAAGCCAGTACAACATACCCTGTCCTGACCTCTGCTGTCAGGCCCAGTCAGGTCTCCTCTAGAGCAATGACCTCAGGTCTGGATAGTAAGTCTTGAGAGCATCAACAGATGCGGGTAGCTAGGAATTGGAGCTGGCACACAGGCTTGCGCCTAGTAGACCAGCTGATCCATCAAGGCAGCCTTTTCAAGCCTAGACTTAAAGAGGCTGGGAAATAATCAGGCTCAGCGGCTACACCATGCTTAGGCCAGGGTCCTGCCAAGAATTATTGTTCTCACTCTCTGGCTCTGGGATAGGGTTGCATGCAGTCAGTCGAGCACCTGGCCTCCTTGGGGCCACCTTGGCCAAGGCCTTCTGCTGTTGCCATTCCTGTAGAGTGGGATTGTCCCTTGGGAGTGGGGCGGGGCTATGGGCTCAGGTTCTGCCCAAAGGAGCCCTGGTGACTGTTTCAGGGGTTGGCAAGGCCTTCATTGCAGACTCAGGCAGGATGGCTTCTGGTGCTGCTAAACCATTGTCAGCAGGCACCTCGGCCATGTTAGGCTTTCCTCATATTGCTGGTCCTCCTCAGCTGGTGGCCTTGGTTCATCAGGCTGTTCCTCTGAGGACTCCAAGCTTGAGTCACTGAGCTGGTCGGCAGGGATCATGGCACACCTCTGGTTCTCTTGGCAGTTTTCAATACCCAAATGGCCTTAATGAAGTCTTTCTAGCATGTCCTCTTTGAGCACATCTCTAGGAGACAGAAATTCACCCAAGGCTTTTGACTAACAGAGCATACAGTCTTTATTAAGGATGATCATCCCGACGCCTGCAAGAGCAGATCATGCCAGCCCACCAAACAAGATACGGCGTTTTTCTTTTATAGCAGGGGTGGCGAACACGCGGCTCTCGAGCCGCATGCGGCTCCCGGCCAAAATGCATGCGGCTCCGGGGCCTTCCTCGGCTTCTCCCCAGCCTCGGTGTGGCGGCGAAAGAAGAAAGGACTCGCAAGGGGGCTTCTTTCCCCCCCCTTCCTCCCCTCGTTTCTTTCTTTCCTTCAAGGGGGGGGGGGGAGTCTATGGAGGGGGAGAAGCGACCGGGCCTGGAAAGGGGGGGGCGTGTGTTGCGGCGGCGGCGTCAGTCGCTCCCCATTCGCACGTGCGCCTTCCCCCGCGCCATTAAGAAACAAGGCGCGCGCCGGGGAGGCTCTGGGCCACTGCACTGGCTGGCGCCGAGGAAGGAGCCCGGGCAAGAGCGAGCCGAGCTCCCTGCCAGCGATATCCACGCCCGAGCCGAGCTGGGCAAAAGAGGAGGGGGCGGGCTGCCGGGGCTCGCGGCTCTGCCTCGCGCTGGTGAAACCGACTGTGTGTGTGAGTGCGCGCGCGTCGATCCGTGGTGTTTCTAACGGTCTCCTTTCAAGCCGTGGGGTGGAAGAGTGGCAGCGGCGGCAGCTCTGAGCGGCCGCTGAAAACAGGCCTGGCCCCAGGCGCTTTCCCTAGCTGAGGAAGCCGGCGAGGGGGTCTTCGGGCGCGTGAGGGGTGGAAAGGGCGGGCTACCGTCCCGTGGGGATTTTTGAATGCCGCTGGCCTCCCCTTTCTCTGTTTCCTCTCCTTCCTTCCTCTTTCTCTCACTTTTCCTTTTCCTATCTGTTTTCTCTCTATCACTGTCTCCCTCCCTCCCTTCCCTTTTTGTTTTTCTTTCTTTCGCTGTCTTTTCTCTCTCCTCCCTCCCCTTCTCTCACTTTCTTCCCCCTTTCCTGTTTTCTCTCTTTCTCCTCTCTTTAATCCCTTTGTCTGTTTTCCCCCCTTTCTCTCTCCGCTTCCCAAACTTTCTTCTCTTTTCTCCCCCGCCCCGCCCCGCCCTGCCCTGCCCTTCCCTCTCCGCTTTCCATGCGGCCCCCCCCATGCCCTGGGCTGCGCTCCCCTCCCACGGCCGCCCCCTCCTGAGCATCTGCGCTTCGTCAGCCCGGGAGAGCTGTGGACCTCCTCTCCCGGCGGTCGGCTGAGCCGGAGTACAGCAGGCTCAGGCGTGCGCCCCAGGGGACTTTCCACCAGGCTCCTTTCTCCTCCTCTCCAAGCTGGGGTAGGGGCGGGCTGCCCCCTCTCCTCCCGCTCACAAGTGCTTTGCCAATCCCTCTCGGAGACGCAGATCTCCCAGCGCTGCTGCCGCTGCCCGCCCACGAGGCCGGCCCTTCGGCTCCGGCGTCTCTCGTTTGCAAGCGGACACAGCTGGGCAAGCCACTGGGCCTTGGAGCCCCTGCGTCGACATCGTCGTCCCCCCCCCGCGGTTGCTCCGAGCTGGAGGAAGCTGGATTTGCTTGGAGGCGCTGCCTGCCCCAGCAGTTTTCCAAGTAAGTTTTGCAAAGTTTGGATCGCGTAGTTTGGATTGACAGGCACTCCTAAACATGGGAAACCTCCTTCCCTCCCCCCCCCTGTGTGCATCAAACTGGAGCGCGCCCATCCCCTCCTGAAGTGCAGGGAAGAGATGTGCGGTAGGGCTGCAGGGATGTGTCAAAACAAATGGCAAGAATGCCCCTTGGCAACTACGGGAGATGCCTGAAGCTCCACTGGATATAACAGGAACCAAGAATGCCAATTAACTTTCATGGGCTCCATAGAAAATTCTGTACTGCAGAAGGTAGCCTCGCCTAGTGTGCAAACAAGCCTGGCATCAGCCCTGCCTGTCAGCCTTCCCTTATTTTAAAATGCCTCGCCCTCTTTCTCTAGTTTTGCATTATGCAGCCATGGACTTTCATCCAGAACAAAACATGTGCCTGTGAGAAGAATGGGGGGACAGGCCTGTAACTTGAGTGCAGGGGGGAACTCAGCTGGGGTCCAGAAAGACAAGCAGGCAAGAAGACTCTGTTTAATTAAGGAAGCTGCTGACAGCCTGCAAGCCCTGGACTGACGATAAGCAATGCTCCCTCTAAGCTGCGAAGTCCTGTGAGCAAAAATTCTCCTTTGTTAGCTACTGGCATTAAAGCTGTGAGCAGGTGATTTGGCTGCTGCATAAATTAGTGTGCTCTGGAGCCCTCCTGCCTGAGCTAAGACAAAAAGCTGTGAGCCAGAGGCTAAAAAACTGTGACCTAACTCAGACTATCTCAGCTTAGAGGGAACACTGACAATACAGACATCAGAAGAGCCCTGCTGGATCAGACTAGTGAGGGTCTGTCTAGTCCAGCATAATTTCTCACACAGTGGCCAACCAGTTCACCTGGAGGTCCAATAACAGGGCAGAGAGGCCAAGGTTTTGGCAGGTCACTGCATGGTGTGGCTCTCTGACTCTCACAGTTTAAAATTTTGGCTCTTTTTGTCGAACTTGTTCGCCACCCCTGTTTTATAGGATAAAGTAGGTAAAAGATCAGGGTGTAGAATTTCAAAGAGAGTTCCCAAACACAGTTCTCTCTCTAACCTCTGTTCAGAATACATTCTACTTTCCAAAAATAAAGACAAACCATGGCCCCGGTCACACAGGCCAGATAACGCGGGGGGGGGAGGCATGGCTCTTTGTGCCGATGCAATTAGACCCGCCAGAACATGATCAGATGTGACAGTGGCACACCGCGGTTTCATCCATCAGCGCATGTGCGTCAAGGAGGACAGCCAGGGGAAAGCCGCACGCTGGCGCGATCACACAGAACGATTCCGTCGGCAGCCCGTGGCAAACCATTTGCTAGTACATTTGTTGAGATACTTTTTAACCGTGCAGCTTCGGCGGCATGCCACGGGTGCGCTATGCTTGCCAGATGTTGCGGTGTGATCGCACCCTGAAAATTCGCCCGGCATTCATGGCTCTCCCACAGCAAATTTGGCATGTGAATGGGGCCCATGAAACTCTTTCCTGAGAGATAATGTGCCATCAGCCCTTGACTAAGATGATATTGCTAAGGAAATAGAGGGCCCTTTCTGCACCTGTATTTTGCCTCAGTCTCTGAACGTATTCTATTCTTCCATTCTGCATTCCCTCCTGCAGTTGTTTTCTATTTGTTTCATGACTTTCTCTTGTTTTTTCATTAGTTTTACAGGAATCTGCATTCAGACCGCTTCCAGCACACTGTTGCCCCACAATTACCCAAACTCCTTTTGCAGTGATTCTTTGTTCTCGTTAGGCTTACCAAACGCCGGCGGGGGAAATCTATTTCCTGGCAGGATGCGTGCCGCGGGGGACGGCTGTGCGCGCTGCACCCGCCGTCGCCAGGATGTGACGCTCCGCGTTACCCTGGCAACGGGACCCAAACAGCCCCGTTGCCAGAGTAACGCGGAGCGTCACATCCTGGCGACGGCGGGTGCAGCGCGCACAGCCGTCCCCCGCGGCACGCATCCTGCCAGGAAATAGATTTCCCCCGCCGGCGTTTGGTAAGCCTAGTTCTCGTCCACTTTCAAATCGCTAATCCTTTCTAAAGTAGACTTGTTTGTGTGGGTATTTAAGTGCTGCCCTCCCCTGTTTCTGCCCCTCTCTCTTTAGGTTGACGCTTCCTCCCTGGTCTGTTTTCTTTTCCCCTCCTTCTCCAAAGACAAAAGAGGGTGTGTCCTCCTCCTCAGGCAAACTTTTAAAAAGTCAGGGAGAGCATAAGAAGGAACCAGTAAATATAAAAGACTAGGGGATTCCCTGCTCCCAAATGTGTCAGTCTTGCATGTGTGGGTCTGGATTTCACCCTCCCTTCCCTTTCTTTGTGCAGAATCAGGGAGGGAGGGAGGGTCTGGCAGCCAGCTAGCTCATGAAATGCCGGTTTTGCTTGTAGATGCAGAATGCATACAGAATACACAAATAAATAAACCGGAGGGTGGAAAACCCAGTGCAGAGGGAATGTGTGCGAATGCAAAGGCTGGACTCCTCGGATTCTCTGGAGCAAACTGTCAGTGCAGAAAGGGCCAAAGGGCATTTCGAAAATTTCAGAAACCAACGTAGGCTCATAATTATGAGACTTGTAAAATTCCTTAACACCAAGAAACCTTGGAAAGACATGAGCTTTTAAAAGTACGATGGGCCACATTTTTGGGTCCCGATGAACAGGGTGTTGAATGTTTGGTCCTCTGGATCGCTGCTTGCAAGCAAGATGGGAGCCAGATCACCAGTAGGGCAAACATCCTTTTATGAGAGATGAGAAAGCACTAACATTGTTCTTGGGGGGTAGAGGAAAAAAAAGATCACTCCCCTTTCACCTCACTGCGTTGCTGTTTTTTATCATCATTACTCTTCCTGCTTGAAAAGAGCCTGGTTATTACGATTACAAAAGTAGCACACCCAGGCCATCCACAGACAATGCAGCATATTCTCAACATGCACATTGTCCTCCAGGAAATCCGGAATCTTAAGTAGAAGAGAGTACTATGTAACTTTACGGTATTTCCTGAGGTTTTCTGTGTACCATATGTTGGGGGAAGATTTCTATCCCACCCTTCACTACCTGAAGGAGTCTCAGAGCAGCTTACAGACTCCTTTCCCTTCCTCTCCCCACAACAGACACCCTGTGATGTAGGTGGGGCTAAGAGAGCTCTGACAGAAACTGCTCTTGAGAGAACAGCTCTGAGAGAAATGTGACTGACCCAAGGTCACCCAGCTGGCTGCATGCAGAAGAGTGGGGAATCAAACCTGGTTCTTCAGATTAGAGTCACCACTCTTAAACACTACACCGAACTGGGAGACACAGGCAAGCGAGAGGTGGAAATGAAAAAGTCGTCAAGAAAACAGGAGGACAGTTTAGAAAGGTACTGACTGATGTGTACAAGAAGCAGGACTGTGGCATTTTGGTATTGCCTCAAACAAATATTGACGAGTGAGACTATTTTGCTGAGACATTATTTCCTTTCTGATATACTCACAGAAAACAGAAATCAATACAATGTTTGGTTACGCATGAAGTTCTGCATCTTAATTATACTGGAGTGGCCACTTTTTCACAGATGCAGAACCGGTACCCTAAACAGTCCGAAGCAATTAGATTCCCACCCTGGATAGACACACAGATCGGGTAATTACTGGAGCCGTCTTCAGGGATTTTAAACCTGTAAGAGAGAGAAAAAAATAATCATTTATAGCTTTAAAAAAATGCCCCGAATGCAGATACTTCCTAGACTTGCAGATCTGCACTGCCCAAAGCGCTTCAAACCAAGGAATGAGTCTCATCTAGAGGGGGTTGCCAACCTCCAGGAGGGGGAGGGGGAGGAGGAATTCCAAAAATATCCATGACAAAAATAATGAAGAGTCAATAAAGATAAGTTGCAACAATGTTTACTGTAGTAATTTCTGTAGAAAATTTTCTTCTACTATCGTTCACACGCTAACGAATACTGCACAATGAACAATTCGTTTCACAATATTTGCTTTATCTGAGCGTGTAGCAATCCCAATTCTTATCAATTACTACTTATCAACTCTTGAAGAAAACATTCCATGTTGATTTTCTAATAACAGAACCCAAGACCTTGTTGTGTTCTGCTGTGGGGAGGGGAAGGGAAAGGAGTTTGTAAGCCACTCTGAGACTCTGAGTGAAGGGCGTGGTATAAATCCAATCCCCCCCTTCTTCTTGAAGAATTTGGCCCTAAACCTTGAGCATTGCCCCAGACATCAGAAAAGCAATGACATCACTCCTGGGCGACATCATTGTTCCAGCGCCGCCAGGGGGTGGGACTTCTTGGGGGTGGGGCTTCCCCTGTCAGCCAGCTGGGCCATGGCAGATTGGGTGCCCCAAAATCAGGGGATCCCCTGGCCCCACTGGGGGTGGCGGTGGCAACCCTGGTATCAAACCCGCCCTGGCCAAGCGCTGTTTCTTTTGGTGGTCAGTTTCCAAAACAGCAGAGAAAAAGCTGGATATTCCAAAGCATAGTATGTAGATGCCGGAGGATAAGCGATGTATCATAAATAAGGTTGTGGCAACTTCAGGTTGGGAAACTCCTGGAGACTTTGGGGGTCGAGCCTAAGCAGGGCAGGGTTTGGGGAGGGGAAGGACCTCAGCAGGGTACCATGCTGGAGAGCCCACCCTCCAAAGCAGCCATTTCCTCCAGGGGAACTGATCTCTGTAGTCTGGAGATGAGCTGTAATTCTGGAAGATCTCCAGGCATATTATTTTATCATTGCTTTGAGAGCTGTTATATGAACTGTATTGGTTGTATTGGTCTTTGACCGCAATAAACTTATCTAACAAACACATGGGAAACACGGCAAGGTTGAGTAAACAGGGAAAATAACCGTGTTTTTCTCAAAGCTACTAATGGAAACATCTTGAAGATTAAAGAGTCGGAAATAAGAGTTCTAAAGGATGTACCATTTGAAATCAGAAAGAAGCGATTATGAAGACTTAACTACATTTCTACAAAAGAAATCAATAAGCTAAAGATGGCTTTTTCCAGAAGGATTAACATTCAAGTTTTGTTGTTGTTGTTGTTCAGTCGCACAGTCGAGTCCGACTGTTTGCGACCCCATGGACCAGATCACGCCAGGCCTTCCTATCTTCCGCCGTCCTCTGAAGTTTGCTCAATTTCATGTTCGTTGCATCTATGACACTGTCTAACCATCTCATCCTTTGCTGTCCCCGTCTTCTTTGACCTTCAATCCAAGTACAAGGATTTAAAAGAAAAGATTGACTCTGTTGATAAAGCAAAAAGATTTTTGGAGAAAGTTCAAGGACTACCAAAGGAAATAACAGCAGCAGAAGAGAAGAGTAATCAGGAAGAAGGAGAATACAGCTCGCGTGGCTCGAGAAGTTCAGAATCGGATACAACCAGTTCATCTGAAGAAGATTCCTCATCAGAATTGGGAGAAGCTGCACCTAAATTACCCAAAGGCAAAACTGACTTTGATAAAGGTAAAAAGAAGGGAAGAAGAAACAAGAAGAGAATATAACTGAGACATAACCACTTGAAGGGATAATTAGCTTGCTTACTTGCTCAGAACAAATACTTATGTTTTAAGCTTTTACTTATTGTTATAAACTGAAAATATGCTTTACTCATGTATGACTTATTACGAGAAACTTAAATAAGCATTTTTATCAGCAATTTATATAAAATGTATAAAAAAAGAAAAAAGAAAATAACCGTGTTTAAACAAAACAAACAGTTCTGATATACTACTATAACTTCATTATTCAATTAAATCATACACTTTTAATATGCAGTAAGGACCCTAGTGCAACCTAATAATTATAATGCACTGATAACAATTGACATAAAGATATACAAGTGAATATGACAATATAAATCTTGTAGGAACATCCACAGCTACAGATACGAATATGCAGACAGGATTCAATATTGTAGGCTGTCTTGCTTCAGAAAATCCCACCCACCCCCACCTGGAGGTTGGCAAACCATGTGGGATTGCCACGCCGACTCCCCATCGCACCTCCCTTTTGGAATCACTTTGGGAAGGGCACGAAGACTTACAGGTCACTCGAGAAGCTGCTGTTGTCCTCCCACAACCAAGGCCCACGGGCTGTGCTGCGGAACAAGCCGATCCAGAAAGCGTTATAGGCCTGTGCTGACTCCAGCATGAAAGAGGGGGGGGGGGGGGGGGGGAGAGAACCAAGGAAGGGCCCGAATCAGTGTGCGTTTTGGGGGGAAAGCACAAGTGTCAGGAGTTGTTCCGTAGAAAAAGAGGTGCAGGAGCTCATTAGCATAACTCATTAACATAACTTATTTGCATATGCCACACCCGCTGACATCACTGGAAGTGTGTCAGAAGGAAACACCCACTGCTCAGGCTCCACTGGACTGTTTTGGATTGCTAGCTATTGCGGGGGGGGGGGGATGTGCAGATCGTTGTGCTCCTCATGGCTGCTGGGAGCAGGGGGCGGGGCTTGTTGGATGTGCCCACCCCCTGGGCTCTTTACTGCTGGAGTTCCACTCCTGCACACTCCTGCAGGAAATGACCCCTGACGAGTGTCAAAGAGAAGAACACACAGACACACACAAAAAGCGCGTTACTGTGTTAATGAATGTCTCGGATAAAAGATCATGGCTGTTTGAGAGCCAGTCTGGTGTAGTGTTTAAGTGTGCAGACTCTGATCTGGGAGAACCGGGTTTGAGTCCCCACTCCTCCACTTGCAGCCACTGGATGACCTTGGGCAAGCCTGTCAGAGGTGTCCTTGAAAAAGAGCAGTTTCTGTCAAGAGCTCTCACACCCCCACCTCCTTCACAAGGTGTCTGTTGTGGGGAGGGGAGGGGAAAGGAGTTTGTAAGCCGCTCTGAGACTCTGAGTGAAGGGAGGGGGTATAAATCCAATCTCTTCCCTCCTCCTCCTCCTCCTCCTCCTTGCAGAGATTATTGAGAAGGAGGTGGCAAGGATAGGGTTGCCTTGCCAACTCCAGGTTGGGAAATTCCTGGAGATTTAGGGGAATGGAGCTTGGGAAGGACCTCAGCATGGTATCATGCCCTGATGCCCACCCTCCAAAGCCGCCATTTCCTCCAAGGGAGCTGTTATCTGTAGCCGGGAAACCAGTGGTGATTCTGGGAGCTCCCCCAAGCCCCTCCGGAAGGGTGTTAACTCCAGATCTGTCAGCAGCACACTTATTGATGTGTGTCTTTTCATTTGTTGAGAAAGGAGAGCCGCAAGGGGGTTAGACAAAACTGCTGGGAAATAGGTATACCCAAGGCTTTTTTTGTAGAAAAAGCCCAGCAGGAACTCCTTAGCATAATAGGCCCAACAGCAGAAACTCATTAGCATAGCAGGCCACACCTCATGCCTTCCCTTGGCTTGCCTGGGCTCCCCGCAGCCATGGGGCACCCAGGCAAGCCCCCCCCCCTTGAAGGGAAGGGAAAGCAGGTTAAACTGCCTTCCCTCGGCTTCCCCGGGCGCCCCGCAGCTGCAGGGAGCCCGGGCAAGCTGGCCCTTGGACAGGCCGGGGAAGACACAGGGAGGAATTTAAATGCCTCCCCGATCCTTCCAGGCCCCCCCCCCCGGCCTGCCCACCTGGGAGTTGCTGGGGGGGGGACGCTCTCCAGGCGTCCACTCTGTAGCCACGCACGCAGAGGTTTTGGCTGTAGTGGGCGTGGCCAACTCTAAAGCCAGCTGGAACTCCGTTCCTGTGCGTTCCTGCCCAAGAATAGCCCTGGGTATATCAAAGGAGAGCAGCCTTGATAAATTTAGTATGCAAAATGGTTTGCCTGACCAAGGGAGCTGTGACTCTTGAAAGTTCATACCCCTAAAACCTTGTTGGCCTCTAAGACACTACTGGATTCGAATCTAGCTGCCCTGCTGCAGACCAACACGGCTACCCTACGAAACGGTGCCCAGATCATGAAAAAGAAGAAGAAAGGCAGTCTTTACCAGCTCTTCCTTACTCTCTATTTTAAGAAGCCTGGAGTTGAGTGTCGCACACTGCGCTTTGCTTTCTTCCCAGGAGTTCCACTTGGTCGAGAAGTAGTAGCAGTTCTCCCCTCGCTGTAGCCACCTCTCAGGGCAAGGGCTGCACCGATGGCCTTGGAAACAGAAAAGACCCTGAGGAAACCAAGCCACAGAAATAGGGATGCCAATGTCCAGGTGGGACCTGGGGATCCTCCCTAGCCACCAGGAGGGGATCCAGGTGGGGAAACTGCTGGAGATTTGGGGATGGAGCCTGGGGAGGACAGGGACTTCAGTGGGGTGTAATACCATACAGCCCACCAGGCCTGTAGCCACAGCGGGGCATTTAGGGGCAGTGCCCCTCACTTGGGGGTCATGCCCCCCAACTCCCACTACCCCTGCCCTTAATCTGCCAGCCACACTCATTTGCTTTGGCTGATACAGGAGAAGGAGAGCCAGCCGGTGCAATACTCGGCAAGTAGGCACTCTTGGCTGCTCTCCTTCTCCTGTAGTGGCCAAGGTGAACGAGTAAGGCTGGCAGGTAAGGAAAGACCCTTTTCTTTTTTGCCTGCCTGCCTGCTGATGGGATCTATCTCTCTGCCCCTTCCTCTGCCCCCCCCCCCAGATTTCCCACCGCCCAAAATTTTCTGGCTACTCCCCTGCAGCCCACCCTCCAAAGCACCCATTTTCTCCAGGGGATCTTATCTCTTTAGTCTGGTGATGAGCTGTTAATTCCAGGGGATCCCCAGGCCCCACCTGGAGGATGGCATCCAAGGTGATCTGCCATTGCCTGCCTATGTGCGGCAACCCTGGACCTCCTTGGTGGTCTCCTATCCAAGTACTAGCTTCTGAGACCTGACAAGATTGGGCTGGCCTGGGCCATTAGAATTGCCAACTTTGCATTGGGAAATTCCTGGAGATATTGGGGGTGGAGTCTATGGAAGGCAGACTTTGCAGAGGAGATGGGCCTCATCCAGGTATAATGCCATAGAGTCTGCCCTCCAAAGCAGTCATGTTCTTTAGGGGGACTGATCTTGTATGGAGATCAGCCGTAATACCAGGAGATCTCCAGTAGGGTTGTCAGGTCTGTGTTGGAAAACACCTGGAGACTTTGGGGGTGTATCCAGGAGAGGGTGGGGTTTAGGGGGGGAGGGGCCTCACCAGGTTACAATGCCATATAGTCCACCCTCGAAAGCAGCCATTTCCTCCAGGGGAGCTGATCTTGGTCGACTGGAGATCAGTTGTAATAGTGGGAGTTCTCCAGGTGCCACCTGGAGGTTGGCAACCCTAATCTTCTGGCTGACAACCTTATGGAACACTCAAGTCATGGCTAGGAGAAATCTTGTCTGTTCCTAGCATGAACTGATTTCAGAACTTCCTAATTGGCCAGCAGGCCACGGTCAGATGTGCCTTTAGATCTGACACAGCTTCGAATGCCTGACGCATCTAAAGGGCACAATCAGACATCAACATCTGGGAAAGGTGCTGCAGCCGTTAGCACCCCATGCTGCCCTGCCATGGAAGCGGAGTTAAAAGACACCATGGAAAGTCTGGTCCTAATGCTTGCCAACAGGCTACGACGGACTTTTCCCCATCTGAGCGCTCAAGCACGCTCTCATGCTGTCGGGATGGTCTGTTCATTCCATCCTGATTTGGTGCCATTTCCCCCCCTCGCTTAGCAGTATGCGCATAACCGCAGACTCCAAGAGGAACCCTTAGTGTAGAGGTGCAATTCCTCGTTTATGTGCATGGGAAACAAAAGGCCAAAAAAACTCTGCCTCCAAAAACAGGATTGAGTAGATGCGGGGAAAATCGCACGAAGCTGCGGGGCAAAATGCGGCCGCGCAGAAGCTTGTGTGAAATTGACACGTACCATCGGGGCAGAAGGGAGGCGTGAACGCGGAGCAGCGTTTGTGGGAAATTGCCCAGAATGTCTTGGCTAAAGACATCCTTGACTTCATGACAGATGAAAGATAAGCTCTTTCTCCAGATACAGAGGCAGACACACGTCACGTGTGACAAGGAATGCATATACACCTTGCATGGACATGACTGTGTCTGTTTGTAAGAAAGGGCTGGCACACATTCGGCTTGCAGCTGGGGACCAATGCCTGGATAGATGCAGGGTTCATATCACATGACTGAACACAACATGAGAATTACTGAATCTCTCCTTATATATAATTGAATACTGGGTGCCAAAGTTCTAAAATGCACTCCTTTAGTGTATGGACGCTTGAACTGTCAGTCAGAAGATGCTGGCTGGGTTGACTGGGTGCTTTGTGCAGTCCCGCCCAGTGTTTCAAGGTCTTTTGCATATGGAAGCTGATTGGACTTTACTGCATTCCACACCTCAAACTCACCCCCCTCCCCGCAAGGCAGTTGGAATGTCAGTTGCATATGGAACCTTCAAGGTCTTTTGCATATGGAAGCTGACTGGACTTCACTCCATTCCACACCTCATACTCCCCCCCAAGGCAGTTGGAATGTCTGGTGGTGTGCAGGTCCCAGGATCATGTTTTAAAAGCTGCCTGGGGGATTATGGACCATTCACACACTTTCAACCTTAACATACCTCATAGGGGGAGAGGAGAATGATGACAGCTGCTTTCCCGATCAGTTCCCCTGGAGAAAATGGATGCTTTGGAGGGTAGACCCTATGACATTATACCTGCTGAGTCCTTCTGCCCCCCCTCCAATGCTGCCCTCTACAGAATCCACCCCCCAAACCTCCAGGTATTTCCCTCCTTAGAGCTGGCAACCCTACATTCCCCTCAGTGCCTGTTGGTAGGCAACTAAGCTTGGTCCTGTCACCTACTTTGGCCTTTGGGAGAAAACACATTGGGGCCAGTCCTGATAGGGTTGCCAACTCCAGATGGGAAATTCCTGGAGATTTGAGGGATGGAGCCTGAAGAGGGTGAGGTTTGAGGAGGGGTGGGACCTCAGACAGGTACACTGCCATAGACTCCACCCTCCAAACCAGTCAGTCCCACATAGGGAACCATTGTTGCCAATCTCCAGGTGAGGGCTGGGGAGCACTCAGAATTACAACTGCTCTGCAGAAGGGAGGGCAGAAGTCAGCTGAAGTCAAAGGGGCAGATAATGGTAGGTTGATGGTTAGCTGGGAAGGAGATGGGGTTGCCAACTACATGCTGACAAATTCCTGGGGATTTGAGGGGTGGAGCCTGGAGAGGGTGGGGTTTGCAGAGGGGTGGGACCTCAGACAGGTAGAATGCCATAGACTACACCCTCCAAACCAGCCACTTTGTCCTGGGTAACAATTGCTGCCAATCTCCAGGTGAGGGCTACAGATCACTCACAATTACAACTGCTCTTCAGGTAGCAGAGATCAGTTCCTCTGGAGAAAACAGTGGACTCTGTCATTATACCCAGCAAATTGACACTGTTTGCCCAAAGCCAGAGCACTCCCCCAGAGCCTCTTTCTAGATCTCGTTGTATTGCTTTCACAACGGGCTTTACTGCTAGTGCACATATAAAACACAAGCGTGCACCGTACACGGTCTGTGAGCGTTTTTTCAGAACAGGGCTTACCAATGCTCCCTCTAAGCTGGGGAGTCTTGTGAGCAAAAATTGTGCTTTGTGAGCCGCTGGCATTAAACTTGTGAGCGAGTGAGTCAGCTACTGCATAAATTAGTTTGCTCTGGAGCCCCTCCTTCGTGAGCGGAGACAAAAACACGTGAGCCGGAGCTGTGAGCTGCTCATGACTCCTCTTTTCTGGGTTTGTACAGTTTCCTATAACAAACACACCCGAAGAAGGAATAGACTGGTGCCTCCTTAGCAAAGTGGAGCTCTTTCATTGTGATGGTTTGATCACTGCCCTGAAGTGGATTTTTCCTTTGTGGCAACGCCCCCTTAATGGAGATTTTGCTTCTTGAAAAATGAAGCCAACTCATACAGTTTCCAATTTTATCCTGTAGAGAGCAGTGATGATCAAATTTCGGTTCCCAAAGCATATAATGAGAACTGGCCAAAATAGATAGCACTTTCTTATGTATTACCTCCATTGTTTGACAACTGCTGCAGGGTCTCTGAAAGATTTAGATTCCGGTCCTGGAGAACGCTCAGCGTTGTGAATAGATTTTCTACCATCTCCCTTTGCTGGGTCAGGTTTTCATTTTGTCTTCTCATTACTTGGTACACCTGCAAAACTTCAGTCCATAACAAAATTACAGAGAAGAAGAAGAAAGGAGGAGGAGATTGGATTTATACCCCGCCCTTCACTACCCGAAGGAGTCTCAGAGCAGTTTACAAACTCCTTTCCCTTCCCCTCCCCACAACAGACACCCTGTGAGGTAGAAGAAGAAGAAGAGATTGGATTTAAACCCCGCCCTTCACTACCTGAAGGAGTCTCAGAGCAGCTTACAAACTCCTTTCCCTCCCCCTCCCCACAACAGACACAGAGGTAGGCGGGGCTGAGAGAGCTCTTGCGAGGACTGCCCCTGAAGGAACAGCTCTGAGTGAACTTGTGACTGACCCAAGGTCACACCAGCAGCTGCATGTGGAGGAGTGGGGAATCAAACCCAGTTCTCCCAGATTAGAGTTCACGCTCCTAACCACTACATCAAACTGGCTCTCAGGCATACCTGAAATTAACTGAGTTCCATGCTAAGTTACCATAGGGTTAATGGCCTTTTATATCTGTGCATAACTTGTACATATGAGAACATAATCATGTGTTCTCATCCTTAGCTACTTTGAGCAGTAGGGTTGCCGCTTTCCAGGAG
Organism: Gekko japonicus; assembly: GCF_001447785.1. Classification (NCBI taxonomy): domain Eukaryota; kingdom Metazoa; phylum Chordata; class Lepidosauria; order Squamata; family Gekkonidae; genus Gekko; species Gekko japonicus. The sequence continues at coordinate 97,986 of NW_015165289.1, forward strand.
AGACCTGGAGAACACCCCAAATTACAACTGATCTCCAGGCAACAGAGATCAGTTCACCTGGAGGAAATGGGAGGCTGGACTCTGTGGCCCTCCACCCCACTGAGTTTCCTTTCCTCCCCAAACCCTGCCCTCTCCACCCCCAGATCTCCAGGAATTTCTCAACCCAGAGTTGGCAACCTTATATACCTGGAGAGGAAAGCTCTAATGTTCTAAATTAAATGCTCCCTCAAAGCTGTAGAGTCCAGTGAGCAAAAATTCTGCTTTGTGAGTTGCTGGCATTAAAGTTGTGAGCGAGTGAATTGGCCGCTGCATAAATCAGTGTGCTCTGGAGCCCTCCTTTCTGGGCTAAGTCAGAAATGTGTGAGCTGGAGGCTAAAAAACTGTGAGCTGGCTCACACTGACTCAGCTTAGAGGGAACACTGCGTCCTCATATCAGAAGAGCATGGTCCAGCCTGCTGAGTCCACCTCGTTCAGCATTCTTTTCCTAACAGTGGCCATTCGGCTGCTTCCAGGAAATGAACAAACACAGCAGGAACGCGATGGCTATTTGCCCTGCAGGCACTGGCATTCGGCAGAACCTGCTCCCCCAAATTGTTCTGTCCCTTTAATACAAGCTTTTAATACGAGCCAGTTTGGTGTCGTGGTTAAGTGTGCGGACTCTAATCTGGGAGAGGGTTTGATTCCCCACTCCTCCACTTGCACCTGGCTGGATGACCTTGGGCAGCTCTGATAAGAGCTGTTCTTGAAAAAAAGAGCAGTTTCTGTCAGAGCTCTCTCAGCCCCGCCTACCTCGCAGGGTGTCTGTTGTGGGGAGGGGAAGGGAAAGGAGTTCATAAGCCCCTCTGAGACTCCTTTGGGTAGTGAAGGGTGGGGTGTAAATCCAATCTCCTCCTCCTCCTCCTCCTCTTCTTCTTCATCTTCTTCATCATCTTCATCATCATCATCATGTGTGGAAATGGGCCACTGAAACATTTCACGGCACGGAAGTAAGTAAATAACATCTGGGGTGCTTTTTTTTTTTTTTTAAATTGAGCATCTATTAAAATTACAAGATTTTTTTTAATCTGTGAAGGTGGCCACCCAGACCTGGAGATTTTAGGGGTGGAGGTTGGAGAGGGCAGGGTTTGGGGAGGGGAGGACCTCAGTAGGGTACAATGCCATTAGGGTTGCCAGACCCCAGGGTCATGAGGGGACACACCCTGTCCTTCGAATACAGCCTTCATGTGTGGAAATGGGCAGCCAGACTTTTCATGGCATGAAGGTAAATAGCACCACAATTAAACCTCTATTAAAGGAATGGGATGCTTTTCTGCAGGCCTGTTGGCAACCCAGCGATAGGGTTGCCAGCAGCGTTCCCTCTAAGCTGAGTCAGTGTGAGCCAGCTCATGGTTTTTTAGTCTCTGGCTCCCACCTTTTTGTCTTAGCTCAGGAAGGATGGCTCCAGAGCAGACTAATTGATGCAGTAGCCAAATCGCTTGCACACAACTTTAATGCCAGTAGCTCACAAAGCAGGAGCTGCGGTGGCTCAAGTGGTTAAGACACTGAACTGAAGGCTGGAAGGTTGGCTGTTCGGCAGTTCGAGACCCGAGTGTGCCGCGTGACGGAGTGAGCTCCCGTCTCTGGTTCCAACTCCTGCCAGCCTAGCAGTTCGAAAGTAAGAAATTGCAAGTAGATAAATAGGTACTGCTTCGGTGGGGAGGTAACAGCGTTCCGAGAGCCTTGGCGTCTAGTCATGCCAGTCCCATGACCACAGAGAAGTCTTCAGACAGCGCTGGCTCTTCGGCTTAAAAACGGAGATCAGCACCGCAGCCCTAGAGTCAGAGTTGACTGGCTTCTGAGTAAGGGAAACCTTTACCTAACCTAGCTCACAAAGCAGAATTTTTGCTCACAAGACTCCACAGCTTAGAGGGAGCATTGGTTGCCAGCTCTGGGTTGGGAAATACCTGGAGGTTTTGGGGGTGGAGCCTGAAGAAGGCAGGGGTTGGGCAAGGGAGGGACTTCAATGGGGTATAATGCCGTAGCGTCCACCTACTAAGGCGGCCATTTTCTCCAGAGGAACTGATCCCGGTTGCCTAGAAATCAGTTGCAATAACGAGAGATCTCCAGACACCACCTGGAGACTGCAAACCAAGGAGAGAGATCACAGGAAGGAAGTTGAAAAGTAAACAAACAACCGTGATATATAATGCCACAAAAGTCTCCAAAAACTAGAAATTTATTTTTCCAATATTCAGTTTACTGGATGCAATTCAAACGCCGTCAATACCAACAGATCATGGATATCATCTCGTTTCGTGTACAACTTTGTCAAAGTGAATAGCGTTGATATACCTACTTTTAATTACAAAAGTATATAATTCTATTATTAGTATTATTGTTAGCAAGAAAATAGCACAAGGCTGTACAAACAACTGACTATTATATAACATACAAGATTAATCCATTTAACAAACTCACTCAGTGTAATGTCAGTTCATTCTTCCTATTTACTTATAGATATCTAAAGCACATAATTGCTGCCAGCAGGCTGTTTGTCAGACCTGCATCTTAAAGGGACAAAACCTACGTATTTGCAAAGGCAGTAATGCCCTGAGGAGTAGCAAAACCAACTGAGGTTTTACAAACTTTTACCCTTTCAAACACATCAGTAATTGCTGCCATCCTAATAGTCAACCCATTTGACAAAACAACTATTTTACCAGGGACAACAAAGAAGACAGAGGGAGAAGAACACCATTTAAGAAACCACCATAATTTTACACACGAGAAACCCAATGCTTTGCACACATTACAATAAGACTTATCAAAAGGAAGAAACACCAATAGAAAACCAACATGATCTTACATAAGAAAGAATATATGCTGCACAAAATATTATACAAGCACAAAACCTCACAAAACACAGCTAAGGTCCAATTCAGCATTAAGCCCATTAGGTGTAAGAGAATTAAGTTTATGAATCCATCTGGCCTTCTCCTGAAGGAGAACTTGCCGTACATTGGCAGTTTTATCCTCCACAAAGAGTACAGTATATCTAAAGTCATCACATTTATGTTTCTTAGTATTGAAATGTTCAGTTAAAGCAGCCTCAGAAATATTATTTCTAATATGTGAGGTATGTTCCAGGATGCGCACCTTGGGTGTCTGTCCAATATAAATTAATTCACAGGCACATAAAATAAGATACACCACATTTCCACTTGAACATGTTGAGAACTTGGACAGTTTTATCTGATGTTGACCGGAAAGATTAACCACATTCCCCTCCATTGCTAAATGACAAGTTTTACAGCAAAAGCATTTATGGTGCCCGGGGGGGAAGTGTCCTATCATTTACATGACCCCTAAAGACGGAACGTACCACTAAATCCTTTATGCTTTTAGTTTTTCTGAAGCCAACTATAGGGGAATTGCCACACCCTGGGATATCTTCCACCAGATTCCATAGCCTTTGTTCAGTCCTTTTTATGGGCATAGCCAAGGGTGTATATTGCAAAGCCCAATTAATACTCTCATTTTTTATTCTCATTTTGTTGGTTAGCAAAATGTATCTAGAAAAAACTTCTCCTGTGTGAGCGACTGGCATTGAAGTTGTGACCGAGCGATTTGGCTGCTGCATAAATTAGTTTTCCTCTGGAAACATTCTTCCTGAGCTAAACCGGAGGCTAAAAAAACGGTGAGCTAGCTCACACTAAGTCAGCATAGAGGAAATACTCTGGCAACCCTAGCTGGGGCATGAGGAGGGCGGGGTTTGGGAAGGGGGGGACTTCAGTGGGGTGAAATGCCTTAAAGTCCACCTTCCCCAGCGGTCATTTTCTCCAGGAGAACGGAACTCTGTCACTTGATCAGTTGTAATCCCAGGAGATCTCCAGGCACCATATGGAGATTGGCAAGCCTACCCAATGAGCTTGTAGGGGTAGTATGAATGTACTGCATGGTGCATTTGGGATGTTGAAGAAGAAGAGGAGGAGGAGGAGGAGGAGATTGGATGTATACCCCGCCCTTCCCTCTGAGTCTCAGAGGGGCTTACAAACTCCTTTCCCTTCCCCTCCCCACAACAGACACCCTGTGGGGTTGGTGGGGCTGAGAGAGCTCTGAAAGAACTGTCCTTGAGAGAACAACTCTGACAGAACTACGGCTTGCCCAAGGTCATCCAGCCAGGTGCAAGTGGAGGAGTGGGGAATCAAACCCAGCTCTCCCAGATTAGAGTCCGCGCACTTAGCCACTGCACCAGTCTCAAGACAGGCCAAATGCCTCCATCTGCTGCTTACCTTTGAATCCCAGAGCTCCAGAAGCTCCCAGTAGGGCCAGGCAGAAGATGCCAAGAGTCACAGTCGCCAGTCGCCAGTGGTGGGAGACCGGTGGAGAGGCTGAAGGGTGAACAAAGGGAAACAACAGAGAGAAATAAATACGTTCTTGTTTTTACATCACCAGTTTCCACATCACAAGATTTCAGCCTGATGGCGGTTCCCCCAACATACTGCTCTGAACTTCAGCTGCTGTCTCCAAGTGCCAGGAGAATTTCATAAAAATCGTCACAATTTAGGAATTAAATTAATATGAATTGACTTTTAAGGGCTGAAGAAATGGATCTAGGATGTTTTCCTGAGCTAGAAGACCAGACCCTGGTCCACCTGCCACTGGAAATATGTACATTGGTAAGTGCCGTAAAGTTGCAACTGATTTATGGAAACCCCAGCAAGGGGCTTTCAAGGTGAGTGAGAAGCAGAGGTGGTTGGCCTTCCTCTGCAGAGCCTTCCTTGGTGGTCTCCCATCCAAGACTTATGGTGACCCCAGCAGAGGCTTTCAAGGCAAGTGAGAAGCAGAGATGGTTGGCCATTGCCTTTCTTTGAAGAGCCTTCCTTGGTGGTCTCCCATCCAAGACTTATGGTGACCCCAGCAGGGGCTTCCAAGGCAAGTGAGAAGCAGAGGTGGCTGGCCATTGCCTTCCTCTGCAGAGTCTTCCTTGGTGGTCTCCCTTCCAACTACTGATCCTGCTTAGTGTTCAAGATCTGATGAGACTGGTCTTTTCCCCGTGCAATTGGAAATAAGTGCCTCACTATGTCTAATAGCTGCTAGACCTGGCCTCTGTCCACCCCACTATCCGTTGCAACCAGCTGATATGGAGCTTTCAGTCTTTTTAAAATATAAAGGGATGGGAACAGTGTTCCCTCTAAGCTGTGCTAGGGGGCGATGGTGCACAACATTTTAGCTAGCTGCTCAGACAGTTTAGCTTCCAACTCAGGAGCATTTTCCTCTTTATTGGAAACAATGGAGGATGGGGGCACCGCATTGTCGGGCCCATAGAATTGGACCCTGTGGTCCAATCTTTTTAAACTTGGGGAGAGGGTTGAGGAGAGGCACAAGTAGCTATGCTGCAAATTTGGTGCTGCTACCTTAAAAAACATCCCCCAGAACCTCAGATACCCACAGATCAATTCTCCATTATAGCCTATGGGGCCCATTGACTATAATGATCCCCATAGGTTATAATGGAGGAGGAAAAATAGATTATTATTTTTTGCATACACACATTATGCTTTTCAGTATCATTTGTAAGATACCTTGAGTCACAGTAAAAGTGGGATATAAATATTTGAAGAAATAAGTAGTTTGGGCAGGTTTATAACGTTTAAACAACTTCCTGTTTGTTATGTTAGGCAGGGTTCTGACAGGGATCGTTCCACCTCTGTTATACTTGACCTGTAAATTTATCATATTTCACTTTAAAAAACCCCAAAACAAAGTAGACTGCAAAAGTCCCCCCCCCGTAAAATAACTTCATGTGTATTTTTTCCTGTTAAAATTAGCTCATATACTCTTTTTACTCTCAAGAACAGCTTACTCTCAAGAACAGCTATTGATTAGCAAATTTAAACCCGCACTTGTATCATAATGTAGATTTGTGAGAAAGGCAGCAAAAGTAGGATGCTGCCATTGCTTGGATCCAGGGGTCATTTTGTAGAAAAAGAGGTGCAGGAGCTCATTAGCATAACTTATTTGCATATGCCACACCCCCTGACATCACCGGAAGTGCGTCAGAAGGCAACACCCACCGCTCAGGCTCCACTGGACTGTTTTGGATTGCTAGTTATTGGGGGGGGGGAAATGTGTAGATCTGTCCTCACAGAGGAGGGAGAGCTTGTACCTGAATAAAACTTGGTCTTAAAGGTGCCATTCGACTGTTTTGGACCGGGGGGCAGGGCTTTGCAGCTTACCTGGCTGCTTCTTGCTCTGACTGAGGGCTGCTGGGAGCAGGGGGTGGGGCTTGTAGCATGTGCCTGCCCCCTGGGCTCTTTACTGCCGGAGCTCCGCTCCTGTGCGCTCCTGCAGGAAATGACCCCTGCCTGAGACCCAAAACAAAGTCCAACAATGGACTCCCCCCACCCCCAGCACTATCCATTCCCATTCTGTAAATGGGAAAAAATATTAGTTATCAGGGAGGGTTAAGATGATGAACCGCAGACCAGAAGGTCTGTAGTTCAGCAGTTTGAGACCCGAGTGCCGCATGACGGAGTGAGCTCCCGTCTCTGGCCCCAGCTCCTGCCAACCTAGCAGTTCGAAAGCAAGGAATTGCAGGTAGATAAACAGGTACAGCTTCGGTGGGAAGGTAACACCGTTCCGTGCGCCTCGGTGTCTAATCATGCCGGCCACATGACCATGGAAATGTCTTCGGACAGCGCTGGCTCTTCGTCTTGGAAATGGAGATGAGCACTGCCCTCTAGAGTTGGATTCGACTGGCTTCCGAGCAAGGGAGACCTTGACCTTCACTACTTGCGAGAACACGGCTGCCAGCCTGGGAGGGAGCATTGCTCAGCATTTGTCCTCCTTCCTGGTTCAACTGTTTTCTTACTGATTTAATTACAGACTTTAGATCCCACCTTTCTGCCCAACTGGAGCCAGCAAGTTGGCTATTCAAAGCTTTGGCAAGGCCCAAGAAAGAAAACATTTTTCTGGTTGAGTTGAAGGGCTCCTGGCCAATAGCTTGCTCCTTAAAGCTTTGAGCGAGCCCCCCCCCCATGGATCCCAGATCAGCTCTGCAACCAACTAATTTTTAAAGAAACCGTCTTTTTTTTGGGGGGGGGGTGTTGTATGTACGCTTCTTTGGGTCCCTTGTCAGGACGGAAGCCACATTATAAACATCAGGATAAGCAACTAGCTTTCCCGTTGTTATTTTGAAGGTGATGTCACTAGGCCATGGCTGGTTTCTGGCAGAATGAGCAGAGTTGCCAGCCTCCAGGCAGGGCCTGGAGATCTCCAGGAATTTCAACTGATCTCCACACTACAGAGCCCCGTCCCCCTGGAGAAAAGGGCCACTTTGGAAGGTGGGATTTATGGCATTGTTATTTATTTATTTACTATTTATTAATTTAATTTCTAGATCGCCCTCCCCCGAAGGGTTCAGGGTGGCGTACAGCATACTTAAAACATATACCCCCTCCCCAAACCCTGCCTTCCGTGGGCTCCACCCCCCAAAATCTCCTGGAATTTCCCAAACTGGAGTTAGCAACCCCATGAACCAACTCTCAGTTCTTTGTGAAGAGAACGACCCTCCCTGGCCCTCCCTGCCAGAATGCTGTTCAGGGGGTGCTACCCTCCAGGTGGTGGCTGGAGGTCTCCTGGGATTACAACGGATCTCCAGGCGACAAGAGTTCCGTTCCCCTGGAGAAAATGGCTGCTTTGGTAGGAGGACTCCATGGCACTGGACCCAACTGAAGTCCCTCCCCTCCCCAAACCCCACCCTCCTCAGACTCCATCCCCAACATCTCCAGGTATTCCCCAACCCAGAGAAGGCACCCCTAGCTGGCACCTTCTTTAAGGGGACTATACACAACGGTCACCTTGACATTGCTGCTCTTACAGCAAGGCAGTTAACTCTTACCCGATCAATTAGATCACTGCGAGCAACTCTGTGCTGTTCACAGAAAGCAGAGATCTCTTTCTTTAGCAAATTAAGAAGGAGGAGGAGGAGGAGAAGAGATTGGATTTATACCCCACCCTTCACTCGGAGTCTCAGAGCGGCTTACAAGCTCCTTTCCCTTCTCCTCCCCACAACAGACAACCTGTGAAGTAGGCGAGGCTGAGAGAGCTCTTTCCAGAACTGTCCTTGAGAGAACTATGGCTTGCCCAAGGTCATCCAGCCAGGTGCAAGTGGAGGAGTGGGGAATCAAACCTGGTTCTCCCAGATTAGAGTCCGCGCACTTAACCATTACATCAAACTGTACATCGCCACCCTATACACAGAAGACAAAACATACCACAAACGCTGCTTGGCATCCATCTCAAATAGTTTCTGTGGGGCGACATGCCGACAGAGTATAATCTGATATTGGCTAGTTACTCCTGATAATTACAACCCATCCCCCTATCTACTTAATCGCCGTGCCTCTTCTCTCCTGTGTCCTGATCTGCCTCAGAAACGCCTCCGCACGAGTCCAGATGGGTGTGTGGGGATTGTCCGACCCATCCCTGTACCTTTGCCGCCGGCTCCCTGTTTCTCCTCCTGCTTCTTGGTCTGCTTCAGAGTCATGAACTTCAGGTCAGCGTAAGTCACTTCTTCGGCCATTTTGGGCTAGGCTTCTAGCTGAACCAGAGCCGTGCAGAGGAGAGGACAAGCAGCCAGAGGCTTTATAGTCATCAGGGAATGACGCACAGGCACCGCGGGGATTTGTGACTTCGATGACACACCCTGGTCCCCTAGACCATTGGAGGGGGGGGGGGGAGGCGTTGCTCAGTGCGTGACTGGACTCCCCTGTTTCCTCAAAGCAGGGAGCTATGCCTGGGGACCGTAACAGCACAGGGAGCCTGTGTGCCAATGTGTCAGATCCCAAGTCAGGAGAACAAACCCACGTTCCAAAGAAGTAAGATTTATTTCCAAAGCATGGTTAGTCATGAACATACAGAGATTGTTCAGAATGACGACAATACACAGGGGCAAAGTAAAATAGGAACTTCAAACTTGGTTAACCCAATGGGTACATTTCCCTCGTAAGGGAGCTGATTAGAAAAGGCGTGAAGCAGCCTGAGAATCACAACAGCCAATTTCATAAACACAAGTTGAGTTCACACGGGAAATCTAATTAAGCCCAGGCAACAAGACATAACACTCCGACATCCACCTGCAGGAGAAACTTGGCAGTTACAGAAGCATACCAGAAGAGAATAACAAGAGGAGGGAAGGGAGGACGGGCAGGAATAAGGACGGGATGTGTCCCAGAGAAATGGCAGCTAGCTGACACAATGTGTGCATCAATGTCCCACTTCAGCTTTGCCACCCCCCAAACTGGACTTTAGTAAAGGTAAAGGTTTCCCTTGCTCGAAAGCCAGTCGAATCCAACTCTAGAGGGCAGTGCTGATCTCCGTTTCCAAGCCGAAGAGCCAGCGCTGTCCAAAGACTTCTCCGTGGTCATGTGGCCAGTATGACTTAAACGCCGAGGTGCACGGAATGCTGTTACCTTCCCACCGAAGCGGTACCTATTTATCTACTTGCAAATTCTTGCTTTCGAACTGCTAGGTTGGCAGGAGCTGGGGCCAGAGACGGGAGCTCACTCCGTCACGCGGCACTTGGGTCTCGAACTGCTAAGCTACCGACCTTCCGATCTGCAGCTCAGTGTCTTAACCTTTGAGCCACTGCAGCCCCAAAAACTGGACTATAGCCCCATCACATTTACCACAGCTTTGGGACATTTTCTCTGTGCATGTGTAGAGCGCAGAGGGCCTCAGTTCCCACTCGCCTCCTTCTTGTGTGTGTGAATGAACAGCTAGGCAGGAAGGTGAGGTACTCTGAACGCAGCTGGATTTACTGAAGAGAAAAAGACCTTTATTCGCTATGGCACAGCTTTACAATCTAGAGTACAAGTCGTTAGGGAAAGGGGGTTTCATAACACTGAGGAGTGTTGCAGATGTAAGAAAAGAAAGTAAAACATTTCCGCTAGTTTAACTTTAGAGGCACAAATGTTACCTCAGCTTCCCTCTAAGCCAGTGGAAGTTGGGAGCTAGAGTCTGACTTCTTTATTCCCTCCCTTGCTCCCCATCCAGTTTGAACGCCTAACTTGAACGAAGAAGAAGAAGAGGAGGAGGAGGAGATTGGATTTATACCCCACCCTTCACTACCCGAAGATGTCTCAGAGAGGCTTACAATCCCTTTCTCTTCCCCTCCCCAGAACAGACACCCTGTGAGGTAGGTGGGGCTGAGAGAGCTCTTCTGAGGACTGCTCTTGAGAGAGAACAGCTCTGAAAGAGCTTGTAACTGACCCAAGGTCACACCGACAGCTGCATGTGGAGGGGTGGGGTTCTCCCACATTAGAGTCCGTGCTCCTAACCACGACACCAAACTGGCTCTCAAGGGCCTGCCCTGAATGCCCTTCACAAGCTGTTCATGTCTTTTAACCCTTCCTGCCCCAGTTGGGTGGAAGTCCCTTACCCAATCCTGAGTTTGGCAACTACCCTTGTGGGACCTTGGCACTTCAAGTCTTCCCAGTGTTATTGCCCTGCTCCTGTGTTTGCCATAGCCATCGAGGACTGCTTCTGAAAGAACTTGCCAGCAGCTGCATGTGGAGGAGTGGGGAAATCAAACCTGGTTCTCCTGGATTAGAGTCCGCGCTCTTAACCACTACACCAAACTGGCTCTCTTAAGCATTCTGTGGCTGTCCTCCCTGCGAAAGAGCATTGCTCCCAGAGCTTGGGGGGGACACCTGGATGTACCTCAAAGCATCTTACACCTCCCACTCGTGACACTGGAATAAACCAATGAACTGATTGGTCAAGGGGATAAAAGAGCAGACCAGCGGTGTGGCCATCCAGTGAGGCACAGTAGCATCCTATGTTTTGTCCCAAGCGTTGCAAGTCCGCACTCCGATGTCTTGTTTCTTCCTTTCCATGTTATATGCCTCTGGCTCGACTGGGAGAAAGGGATACAATGGGTAGGTGACATCGCCCCCCCCCCACTCTGCCTCTTTCAGGATCTAGGTTTCCCTGACCCAGAACCCGCTGGATGGGGGTGCTGGGGCACTGCAGATTGCCACCTCCTCGGCGGTCCCGATTTGTGGTTCCATCGACCGTGTTCTCTACGAACCCTTTCCTGGTAGAACAAAGTTAGGGTCCAGTGGCACCTTTAAGACCAGCAAAGTTTTATTCGAGGTGTGAGCCTTTGTGTACACGCACACTTCGTCAGACGATGAAGTGAAATTACAGATCATAGCTGTAATATATAGGAGTGGTTTGTTAAATTAGCGTGCAAAATAGTGAGGACACGTTTGTTTGTTTTTTTAACAGATCGAAAGAATGACAAGCTTAGTTCCTGGTTATCATCTGTTTCAGTTCAACTGGGGGGGGGGGGACATAGGCAATAAATATGTTAGAACTGGAGATTGATGTGTTGGTATTAAAGGTGCCATTGGACCCTAAGGGTGCGGTCCCACAAGCGAGATAAACCAGGGGGGGGGGAGTGAGGCTATTCCCTCTGGACGAATTTGACCCGCAGTTGCGTGATCACACAGTCCTTTGAAGCTGCAAGGGCAGCCCGCCACAGTGTGATCAGACGCGACTGCAGGGGAGTCGTAGGGGTTGCTGTTTGTTTCTGATGTGCTTAAACGGGGAATTGATGAATCGCATCTCAGCACTGAGGGCTCCCTATGGAGTGTGCGATGGTGCGCATACTGAGAAGGGGAGGGAAACAACACCACTGAGTCGAAATGGCCTGATCAAACCATCCTGACGCCATGAGAGCGTGCTGGAGTGATCAGACAGGGGAAAGTCCGTCCATGGCCCGTACCAAGTCTTTTGCTACCGGACTTTCCCTGGTGTCTTTTTACTCCACTTCTGCAGTGGAGCAAAACGGGTTGCTGACAGGTAAGGGGCGCTTCCCAGATGTTCGTGCCTGATCGTGCCCTTTAAATCTGCCTGGCATTTGCGCCTATGGCCTGGCTAACTGTGTGTGTGATCGCGGCCTAACTTTGTTCTCTTGCTTCAGACCGGCATGGTAACTCACCTTGATCTACTTTCTTGGTAGGTGAGTGTTGTCTGCCAATTAAGTCTTTGATTACTTAGTTATATATAAACAAGAGTTTAGGGTAGGACGGCAAATCAGGCACAACTGAATGCTGGACAGTAATGTAGATCCTTTTGCATAACTCTTGTCCTCTGTTCTGAACCTCAGATTTGCATCTCTCTATTGCAAAACCGTAGGGCTGCGGCAGCTCAGAGGTTAAGATGCTGAGCTGCAGACTGGAAGATCGGTAATTTGGCAGTTCGAGACCTGAGTGCCACGTGATGGAGTGAGCTCCCGTCTCCGGTCCCAGCTTCTGCCAACCTAGCAGTTCGAAAGCAAGAAATTGCAAGTAGATAAAAGAGGTACCGCTTCGGTGGGAAGGTAACAGCGTTCCATGTGCCTTGGTGTTTAGTCAGGTTCCACAGTCAACAACTGAGTACACGCTTCATAGAAAGGTTATACTTTATTGAAGAGCTATAGATGCATTAACAAAGGCACTGTTAAGAATGGTGTCTCCCCTAAAAGCATAATGGGATACAGGGTATTTGTATGCACCCCCCCTTCCTTAGGCCAATTAGCCACATTCCCGTGTGAGGGAGAAAGAGCCCCAGGCCATTAGAGCCAAAGCTGAGAACTGAAAGCGCTCCCACGGTTCCCTAGAACCCCAGACACAACACCCCACCTGCAAGGCCATAGATAAGCAAGCATTACAGAAGCAGAAAAGGAATGCAGCAGTCCTGGCAAGCTAGCACCCCACCCCTAACCCTTATGGCAGCATAGCTGACAATCTGCCCTCTCAAAACCTAGCTTCTCCCGACCATTCCGGGAGGTCTCCCGGTCATTCCCAGTTTGTCCGGGAAGTCGCTATGGAACTTCCGCAACATCCGAGGGGCCTGAATATCCCCTGCTTCCACCCACTCGAGCAGCTGGGGACCAAAGTCCAGCCATTCAACTAGATACAACAGTTTTCCATGTTTAAACTTAGAGTCCAGAATCTTATAGATCTCATAATGTTCCTCGCCCTCAACCAAGATAGGAGGGGGCACCGGCTGTGACGGACGCCAGGGACTTGACCCAGAATCCCGTTTCAGGAGGCTGAAATGAAATACAGAATGAAGGTTTCTCAAGTTTTTAGGTAAATCCAAATCCACAGCCACATCGTTGATCACTCTTTTCACCTTAAAGGGACCAAGGTACTTCCAACCTAATTTCTGGCTAGGTCTTAAGACCTTAATGTTTTTAGTAGACACATACACAGAGTCCCCAGGCTTCAGAGCCCATCCCTCCACCCTTCTCTTGTCAGCCTGAGTCTTGTATGCCTCCTTGGCCATAGTCAAAGTCCTGCAAAGGAGCGGCCATGACCCCTTTAAATGTTGACACCATTGAGCTGCATCCCCCGGCCCCAAGTCATTGGTCCCTTCCAGGAAGGGCACCGGTGGGCTATCGTAGCCATACAAATCTTAGAGATCTCATAATGTAATGGGGATAGTCCAGTCGAGGAATGGCAAGTGTGGTTATAACAGAATTCAGCCAGGGGCAGCAGATCCACCCAATCGTTTTGTTGATAATTGGTGAAGCAATGGAGGTATTGCTCTAAGGTCTGATTAACCCGTTCCATCTGGCCGTCAGTCTCTAGGTGATAGGCACTGCTCAGGCCCTGTTCCACCCCCATTCATTTCAACAGTTCCCCCCAAAACCTGGAAACGAATTGGGTCCCCCTGTCGGACACCACCTTGGCTGGGAGCATGTGCAGGTGGACGACGTAAAAAGAAATGCTTTGGCTAGTGCTTTAGCCGTGGGCAAAGAGGCAAACGGAATGAAGTGTGCCTGCTTAGAAAACAAATCCACTACCACCCAAATGACAGTCATCAACTTGCTGGGTTGAAGATCCATGATAAAGTCTATGGATATCACCTCCCAGTGCCGGGTTGGAGTAGGAAGAGGGTGCAACAAACCCTGGTCGGGGTTTACTCATGGCACAGATTTGGCAGGACTTGACAAACGAGGATAAATCCTTCTGCATTTGCGGCCACCAGAATTGCCGCTGCAGGAGTTGAAGAGACTTAACAAAACCCGAGTGTCCCGACAATTTAGAGCCATGCACAGCCTGCAACACCTCCCCCCTGAGGGAGAGCGGAATAAACAGTTTATGTCCATGGTACCAACAGCCGTCAGCTCGAAGTTCGAAGTCTCCTTCTGCATCTATTACCGCCTTGTCGCCCTCCGAGAAGGCGGAGGCGAATTTGTCACGCCAAGTTCCCCCCTCCCAGCTTTTCTGACTGGGAAGTGTCAGGTGGCCGTGATGCAGGGGGGAGGGCGGCGGGGAGAGCCTGGCTATGTGTCATTACTGCCCCACCCAGGTGGGAAGGCGTGAACGTCGAGTCCAAAATAATTTCTCGTTGGCTGTCATGCTGGGGAAGGCATGACAGGGCATCAGCCAAAGAGTTCGTGGAGCCGGGAAAATGATAAAGGGTGAACTGGAACTCGGAAAAGAAATCAGCCCACCTGAGTTGTTTTGCATTTAGGCACCGGGGTGTCTTGAGCGTTTCTAGGTTTTTATGATCAGTCCATACCTTGAACGGGACTCTCGCCCCCTCCAACCAGTGCCTCCAGGTGGCCAGGGCGAGTTTTATGGCCCCCGCCTCCTTCTCCCAAACTGACCAATTGTGTTCCATGTCATTAAACATCCTAGACACATATGCCAAGGGGTGCAGTAACCCATCTCCCCCTTCTTGGAGGATGCCCACCCCCATGGCCAAATCGGACGCGTCAGTTTGAACAATAATTTTTTTCATTTCATCAGGGTGAGCTAATACTGGTTCGGAGGTGAACAAAGACTTGAGGCGTTCGAAAGTCTCTTGGCACTCCCGACTCCAAGCCAACGCTGCCCCCGGCTTGGTCACGTCCGGCCCCTTTCCCTTAGTTTTCAACAAGTCAGTCAGGGGCAAACTGCCCTTGGCAAAGTTGGGCAGGAAATTTCTGTAAAAGTTCGCGAACCCGAGGAAGGATTGTAATTGGCGCCTGGTGCGAGGGACTCCCCAGCCCAACACATCCTGTACTTTCCCTGAGTCCATCTCCAAGCCCTTGTCAGAGATCCGATATCCTAGAAAGTCAATGTGGGTCTTGTGAAACTCGCATTTAGAGAGTTTCGCAAACAGTTTGCGCTTGTGTAACGTGGTCAGAACTTCCCTCACCAATTTCACATGGGAAGGTAGGTCTGGGGAGTACAGCAAGATATCATCTAGGTAAACAAACGCCCCCTTGAACAAGTGCTTGTGCAACACCTCATTGATCAGATTCATGAAGACCCCCGGCGCCCCTTGAAGACCGAAGGGCATCACACGGTACTCAAACTGACCCAGGGGCATATTAAAGACAGTCTTGTGTTTGTCCTCCTCCCTGATGCGAACCCGAAAGTAAGCGTCGCGGAGATCCAACTTTGAGAAAATTTTCCCGTTGGCTGCTTTGGCCAGTAGATCTTTGGTCAAAGGCATGGGATAAGCATTGGTTGAAGACACTGCATTCAATCCCTGGTAGTCCGTGCACAACCTCAACCCCCCATCCTTTTTCTTCCGGAAAAGAACCGGGGCTGCAAAAGGGGAGGAGGCTGGCCGGATGAAACCCCTGGCCAGATTTTTATCGATAAACTTGTGCAGTTCGTCTTTTTCGGCTGGCCCCATTGGGTAGTTTTTGGCTGGGTAATATTTTAATGCTGCAATCCGAATGTCTATGGGGGGGAAGCTCATCGGCCTCTTCCTCTTCAAACACCCTAGCCAAGTCACAGTACTCAGGGGGAATGGTTGCAGCTCCTCTTGAGCCAAACACACTCTAGGGGTTTCCACTATTGGCTGCTGGCCCCACTGCAGGTTCCATTGGTGCCCTTGACACCAAGGTGAAATGAACTGCACTTTCCCTTCATCCCGCAGAATGTATGGATCATGTCCATGTAGCCAGGGGCCCCCCAACACCAGGGGGAACCTGGTGGCCGGGGTGATCACGAATGACCACTCTTCCCAGTGATCCCCCGCCCCAACCCGCAAAGGCACAGTCTCGTATTCACATAGTTCTTTCATCGTGGAACCATCCATTTGGGTAAAAATCAACGGATCATCCAACTTCACCCCCCCAGCTTCCAGCCCCGTAACTAAGGAAGGGTTGATGAGGTCCCTCCCACACCCAGAGTCAATGAGTGCTCTTACACGGATATGCGCCTCAAGGGCTGGGTTAATCAAAGTCACAGTCATGAAAAACAAGGGGGGGGAAGCTGCTCACCACTTTAGGCGCCTTCGGGATTGGGCCCTGTTGCTCCGCGCCTCTCACAGCAGGACCTGGCCTTTTCCCGCCGGCTCAGGGTCTTCCTCACTGGAGTCTTCTCCCAATTCCTCAGGGGCTGCCTGTAGTGCTTTGGCAAATTTTAGCTTCCCTGTCGACTTCCTGGCTGGAGTGGTGGGGTGTGCCTTCACGGGATTGCTCAGCCCCTGTTTCATTGGGCCCACTCCCCCACAGTCGGCCATGAAATGGCCCCGCTCCTCACACTTTAGGCAGAGCCCTTGGCGCATACGTTGCTCTTGAGTAGACTTAGCCACCCACGCCGGTTTCACCTTCTGCGCCAGAGGGGTAGGCTTACCTCCCGCTGTCGCAGTGTCCAGGCGCAGGGTATTCAGGTGGGTTTCCACACTCTCCGCCTCTTGCATCCAAGCTGGTAGGGAGACCGGATCCACCGCCCGTAGGATCGTTTCTCGGATCTCGGGGTTCAGCCCTACCCGGTACAACTCAGCCAGCACCAGATCTGGCCAATTCTGGACCTTTGCTGCGTGCAACTTTAACTCCGAGGAGTATTCTCTCACCGATCTCTTCCCTTGCTTCAGGGTGTGCAGGAAGGCTCTTGCTTCGGGCCCGGCATTCCGGTGTTCAAATTGGGCACGCAACGCCCACATAAAAGCATCCAAATTCACCAGCTCCGGGCCCCTGGCATTGTGTACCAAGCCGCGGTAGCTCCCTGTAAGTGGGCGGCCACCACATCCACTCAGCTGCTGTCATCCAGGAACAGGTGGCCTGACCTTTCCACAAACTTCATCACTCGAACCACAAAGTAGGATAGTTCCTCAGGGTTTTCGTCGAACGTGGCCTCGAGCAGATCTTTCGGCGGATGAAGCACTGGGCCTCTCGGGCTGGCCTGGTCATGGCGCTGGAGATGTGGCCTCTCCTGGTCCCGGCGCAGGTACATCCTTCAGTCGGGGCGGCGCCGGAGGCGCTGGTGGGGCAGCAGGGATTACCGGTGCCACCGGTTGTGCTTCCCTCTCTGCTCGGATGGCTTGGACCACCAACTGCAGGATCGCCTGGATGACTTCCTCCAACTCTTCTCGCAGCTGCCGCCTCTCCTGATCCACCACCTCCATTCTATGGGCTAGTTCCAGTCCCTCAATAGGGGACGCGCGCCCACTCCTCGCCTTCGACCTCTCCGTCACCCATGCTCCCGGCGGTGGCTCTAAGGTGCTCCCGTAGGGGAGAAAACCTCCAGCTGAGGCAAACCCCAGGTCGAACCTACTGTCTCTCTGGGGCCCCTGCGTAAACATATAAGTATCTGCCGTGGAGTCCGGGTTGAATTGGCTCCACCTGGAGCTCGGTCGGTACCCCTGGCCGGGCAGCTGCCGCAGCCCC
Source organism: Gekko japonicus (assembly GCF_001447785.1). Taxonomy (NCBI): domain Eukaryota; kingdom Metazoa; phylum Chordata; class Lepidosauria; order Squamata; family Gekkonidae; genus Gekko; species Gekko japonicus. The sequence continues at coordinate 115,636 of NW_015165289.1, forward strand.
GAAGGGGTCAGGAACAAATGGGTCGAGGTTGTCTTTGGAACCGCTTCCTTCCCAGCGGCGGTCACTGGAGGTGTAGTAGTCACAGGTGCCTTCGCCTGGGTCGTGGGAGTCTCCCCCCCAGTCGTGGTGGGGACCGGAATCTCCTCCTCGGAGGGGACCTGTTTCTCCTCTTCACCACTCATCTCAGAGAGAGAGAGAGAGGTGTGTAGATAGCAAATGATGATTCTTAACAGAATGTCAGGTTATACTTTATTGAAGAGCTATAGATGCATTAACAAAGGCACTGTTAAGAATGGCATCACCCCTACAAGCATAATGGGATATAGGGTATTCGTATGCACCCCCCCCTTCCTTAGGCCAATCAGCCACATTCCCATGCATGGGAGAAGGAGCCCCAGGCCGTTAGAGCCGAAGCTGAGAACTGAAAGCGCTCCCACGGTTCCCTCAAATCCCAGACACCACACACCACCTGCAAGGCCATAGATGGTCTCTTGTCACCTGGAAATCAGGTGTAATAGCAAGGTTGGCAAGCCTATATCTCCTTACCTGGATGGCCCAGATGAGCTCGATCTTGTCAAATCTCAGAAGTTAAGCAGGGTAAAGGTTGGTCCCGGTTAGTACTTGGATGGGAGACCACCAAGGAGGTCCAGGGTCACGATGCAGAGGCAGTCAACGGCAAACCCCCTCTGAACATCTCTTGCCTTGAAAACCCTGTGAAAAGTCACCGTTAAGTTGGCTTTGACTTGACAGCCCTTTCCACCACCGCCACTGTAAAATCCAAAAATAAGATTTATTTATTTTTTGAATTGCAGATTTCTCAGGGGGCTGGATTTGTTTCTAGCGAATGGCTATTATCGTTGCAATCCTGGGGGGAAACAGGTAATGTTTTTCCCCGAGATAAAAGCAGAACATGAATATCGACTGAATCACTCCCCTCGGCGCTTCGCCTCAAACCACACGACAGAAATAACCCAACTGTTTCCATTGCTTTCCCACTGAAAGGCCAAAGTGCACTTAGTCTGCAGCCGAAAGAAACCTACAAGCAGTGCTCCCTCTAAGCTGAGTTTAGTGTGAGCTAGGTCACAGTTGTTTTAGCCTCCGGCTCACACATTTTTGTCTTGGCTCAGGAAGGATGGCTCCAGTCCATAGCCAACTAATTTATGCAGCAGCCAAATCACTCGCTCACACCTTTAATGCCAGTAGCTCAGAAAGTAGAATTTTTGCTCACAAGACTCCACAGCTTAGAGGGAGTATTGCCTACAGGATGTTTATTTTGTTTTATTGATCTGCTTCTTTCATAGCCTGCCTTTCTCAGTGAGATGCAAGGTTGGGTTATGGAGTGTTTTAAAAACCCAATTTGATCAGACATCTTAAAACAATGCCAATAAACAATGCAACAGGACTAGGATTAATAGCAGGAAGTGCCATCCAGCTGCAGCCGACTCCTGGTGACCCTTCATGGTTTTTTCAAGGCATGAGACGTCCAGAGGTGGTTTGCCATTCCTGCCTCTGCATCTGACATTGGGAATAGCAAGACTGAGAAACCTGTAGGAGAGCACTTCAACCTTCCAGGATTTTCAATGGGTGACCTCAAAGTAGCTGTTTTATTACAAAGGAACTTCAGGAACAGAATGGAAAGGGGAAATTGTGGAATTACAAGTTATTACAACACTTGGAACAAAAAACCTCCCCAGGACTCAACAGGGATATTGGTTTCTTATCTCATTACGTATGTTAACTCATTCAGCCATCTCATCTGTACTTTCAACCAGAAGGAGTCCAGGGGTCATTTTCTGCAGGAGCGCACAGGAGCGGAGCTCAAGCAGTAAGGAGGCCAGGGGGCGGGCACATGCAACAAGTCCCACCCCCTGCTCCCAGCAGCCCTTAGTTGGGACACGAAAAGCAAGAAGCAGCCAGGTAAGTTGCAGAGCCCCCCCCCCCGGCCCGCTTCAGGTACAAGCTCTCCCTCCTCTGTGAGGGCAGATCTGAGTGTTTCCCCCCCAAATAGCTAGCAATCCAAAACAGTCCAGTGGAGCCTGAGTGGTGGGTGTTGTGTTGGGAAACAGACTAATTTATGGTTTTATATCTGCTACACATGCAACATATGGACTGTGCACACATCTGTATACCATGAGCCAAAGAAAGCTGTTTGTATCACCTACTGTGAGAGAGAGAGACTTCACATAGGAACGCTTGCCTGCATTTTATGTTAATGTAGCTTGCACACATTCAGCTCAGAGCATCATGGGAAGAAGACGCACATGTTAGCCATTGTGAGCAGAGAACAACAGCCAAGAGGAAGAATTCCCCCATTACTGAAGAGACTGGTTGTCATGCAAGACACGGATCTGATCTGCATCTGTATTGCAAGTTTCCTGTTTATGCCTGGGAAAACCAAGATTCATCTGTACTTCAGAGGAGATACAGGAAACCGACATTTCACACCTGGCCAGATGGCAATTCCATGAGATAGAGTGTAATATTTCAAATATTAGCCCTACCCATAGCATACCTGCCCCTTTCTCACATGCACCAATAAGGAAGGACTATGGGATGGACTTGTAAGTAGGTGGGATTACAGACTGGCAAGGTACCACCCCCCTGGAGATTCAACTATAAAAGCAAAGACCCAAACTGTTGTGTATGCTGGCCGCCACAAGGGGCCAGCAAGGACCCAGGGCTTGACCCTGGGTGGACAATGGAAACCAGGCTCTTGGTTTCTCCAATGGGAGCCAAGGGAAAGGAGGAGGGAAATTCAAACCTCCCAATGGGATCCAGGGGTGTCCCCTGGATATGTATATAGTTGGCCTGCTGGCCGTTTGTCTTTGTCTTAGTTGTGTAAGAGTCAAGCGTGCACCATGTTATGGGAGCTGAGCAGGCCTAGCCACGCGGTCAACCCACTACACAATACAAACCCTAGGTCTTTGCTAGCCACCTCCCATCTCCACGACCTCTATCTTCTTTTCTACCCCTCAGGTCCAGCTTTCTATCCAAAATCATTTGTCTACCTTAAGATCTCTTGGAACTGCAGCCAAAGAGATCCATACTTGCTTAGCTGGTTCTAGCAGGTGTGATTTAGCTTAAACCCCTAGGTATTCCTTTCTACCCCATTCCCTTTGCAACAGACAAGACATCTGGAAACAGGCGAGTATAAACCGAAATAGCTAACTACCTACTTCCAAGTAAATAAGAAACTATTTTATTTCTATTTCTGTAACTCTAAAGGAACCTTGAGTGTATGTGAATTGAGAGACTGATTATTTTGTATGTGTGACTTTAATATTGCTTAGTAAAGAAATTATTTGTTTTGGAAAAATACCCGTGTGGTCTACATTGCTGGGACTCTGGGTTTGGACACGACCCTGGTATAGCTGGTCAGAACTCATGTTAAAATATAGCTAGCCTCAGCTGTAGATAAAGCTGTTGGCATAACAGCTGCCTTCTGTCCAGGGGTCATTTCCTGCAGGAGCGCACAGGAGCGGAGCTCCGGCAGCAAAGAGCCCAGTGGGCGGGCACATGCAACAAGCCCCACCCCCTGCTCCCAGCAGCCCTCAGGCAGAGCAAGAAGCAGCCAGGGAAGTTGCAGAGCCCACCCCCCAGTCCAAAACAGTCCAGTGGCACCTTTAAGACCAAGTTTTATTCAGGTACAAGCTCTGCCAGGACAAATCTGCATGTCCCCCCCCCCAATAGCTAGCAATCCAAAACCGTCCAGTGGAGCCTGAGCGGTGGGTGTTGCCTTCTGACACACTTCCGGTGATGTCAGGGGGTGTGGCATATGCAAATAAGTTATGCTAATAGGTTATGCTAATGAACTCCTGCACCTCTTTTTCTATGAAATGACTCCTGAGAAGGACTATACACCCTCTGTATTTTAGTGTATTTCCTTTTCAGAATAGTATATACTGGGCGCAATCACATGCACAATTAGCTGTGCCATAGGCACGAATGCCGGGCGGATTTAAGGGGCGCAATCAGACATGAACACCTGGGAAGCACCCCGCACCCATTGGCAACCTGTTTTGCTCCGCCGCAGAAGCGGAGGGAAAAGACACTGGGGAAAGTCTGGTAGCAAACAGGTTGTTAACGGGCCACAGACGGACTTTCCGCTGTCTGATCGCTCCAGCGCTCTCTCATGGCGTTGGGATGGTCTGATCAGGCCATCCCAACTCCATGCTGTTGTTTTCCCCCCTTCTTGGTATGTGCATCATCGCACACTCCATAGGGAGCCCTGAGTGCAGAGATGCGATTCATCGATTCCCCATTTAAGCAAATCGGAAACAAACGGCAAAAAAGAGAGACTCATCTACGTTTGCGTCTGATCACACAGTGGCGGGCTGCCCCCGCAGCTTCCAAGGACTGTGCGATTGTGCAACTGCGGGTCAAATCCCTCCGGAGGGAATAACCTCGCTTCCCCTCCGCTTTATCTTGTGCGTATGATCACCACCACTGAATGTAATGCAAAGAATATTGGGATGTTTTGCTGCATCCACCTCAAAAAAGAAAAAAAAATGCTGTTAAGCGACCTCCATGCCTGAGAGATGAGAATGGAGAGTATCCGTTTACTTCCCACAATAAGAAGAGATACCTTTACACATTTATCTGCTCTTTTGACATATTTATTGTTTTACAACTGTTGACCTTATAACCTTAGCTTGTTATTTAGTTTTGCCTGTGCACCTCTTCATCATGTTACATGTTAATCTGCTGTTCAGCCCTTGTCTATAAGTTTGAACCTTACCTACCATGAAAAAGTATGCATGCACATGAAAGCTTATACCTTGAATAAAACTTTATTGGTCTTAGAGGTGCCACTGGACACTAAATTTGCCTCTGCATTGTGACCCCAGACCTCCATGGTGGTCTCCCATCCAAGTTCTGGCCAGGGCTGACCCTGCTTAGCTTCTGAGATCTGAGGAGATCAGGCCAGCCTGGGCCATCCAGATAAGAGCAGGGCTAGGCTACAGAACCGGGAAATGATGCAAACAAAAACCGTCTACAGTATGATATACCAAAAATGCTGAGTGAATTAGCAAGGCCAGGGACAGCCCAACCTGGATAGCCCAGGTAAACCCAATCTCGGAAGCTAAGCAGGGTCGACTCTGGCAAGGACTTGGATGGGAGACCTCCTTGGAATACCAGAGGTGGGAGGCGGGGGGCAGGCCTTCTTCAGCCACCTCTCTGAATATCCTCCGGGCCCCCAGTAGGGGACAGTCACCAGAGGTCTCCATGACGTCCGAGCCACTTGCGCATGCACACACACGAACAAATGAAAAAATACAAAAAAATACCGAAAAGAAAAGTTGGGGGTAAAAGGTAAAGGTAAAGGTTCCCTTGCTCGAAAGCCAGTCGAATCCGACTCTAGGGTTTCAGTGCTCATCTCCGTTTCAAAGCCGAAGAGCCAGCGCTGTCCGAAGACGTTTCCGTGGTCATGTAGCCGGCATGACTAAACACCAAGGCGCATGGAACGCTGTTACCTTCCCACCGAAGTGGTCCCTATTTATCTACTTGCAATTTCTTGCTTTCGAACTGCTAGGTTGCCAGGAGCTGGAACTAGAGACAGGAGCTCACCCTGTCTTGCGGCACCTGGGTCTTGAACCGCTGAACTACTGACCTTCCACAGCCTGCGTCTTAACCACTTGAGCCACCGCAGGTTAAGTTGGGGGACAGTGCAGTAAAAGGAAGATCTGATCTGAAGAAGTGAGCAGTGACTCACGAAGCTCCCACCCTGCCACAAATGTTGCTAGCCAGTTTGGTGTAGTGGTTAAGTGCGCGGACTCTAATCTGGGAGAACCAGGTTTGATTCCCCACTCCTCCCCTTGCACCTGGCTGGATGGCCTTGGCCAAACCATAGTTCTGGCACAGCTGTTCTTGAAAAAAGAGCAGTTTGTGTCAGAGTTCTCTCAGCCCCGCCTATCTCACAGGGTGTGTCGGTTTTGGGAAGGGGAAGGGAAAAGAGTTTGTAAGCCGCTCCGAGACTCCTCTGGGTAGTGAAGGGCGGGGTGTAAATCCAATCTCTTCTATTCTAGTCTTTAAAGTGCTGCTGGACTCTGGCTCTTTTCTACTGTAAAAAGAAGGTGATACATACAATAAACATTTTAAAAATGTCCTCTGGACCCGAACATTTCTCTTTTGCACATTCTATGGAATGATAGTGCCGTGGGAGCCTCCCTAACCTCCCTAACCTGGGAGCACCACAGGGGAGGGGCCGTGGCTCAGTGGCAGAGCATTTGCTTGGCATGCAGAAGGCCCCAGGTTCAATCCTCGGCATCTCCAGTTAAAAGGTGATGTGAAAGACCTCTGCCTGTGTCAAGGAAGCACGAGGCTAAATCCCATGGGTTCCCAGGGCAAGTGTACACAAGAATCAGACTGTCGTTTCATAAAATAATTAATAGGTTTATTTGGGAAATATTAACAGGAAAAGACTACTGGCAACACTTTACTCTTAAAATAGAACAGAAAATAACAAAGCTAGCTTCAACTACCTAACACTTGCAAGAACTGTGTTAGGCGGCACAAACCTTCGTTCTGAGTGGAAGGCCTCAAAACATGTTGTCTACATTTCTAGCAATTACAGATCATAGCCTTGGTCCATAGTCCATGAAAATCCTGGGCCGTAGTTCAATTATAATTTTGGCCCAGCACATCAGGTGACGATGACATCCAATCAGAACATGTCTCCAGGAGAATGCTCCAGAAGGTTACCTCATACTCTTGGCCTCCCCCCTCCCATCACAGATCACAGGTTCCCCCGAGGAACCAATGATCCGGCTCCCATCATCGGCCATGAAGATGATATGAGATATGCAGGCCGAGAAACCCATTAACAACAATTGCAAGACAGTTCAGGCCTGTTACCACCCACATTAACCCTTGAGGGGAAGGGGACAGTGTTCCCTTTAAGCTGAGTTAGTGTGAGCCAGTTCACATTTTTTTAGCCTCCGGCTCACACATTTGTACCTTAGCTCAGGAAGGATGGGCAAACTAATTTATGCAGTAGCCAAATTGCTTGTTCACAACTTTAATGCCAGAGTAGCTCACAAAGTAGAATTTTTGCTCACAAGACTCCACAGCTTAGAGGGAGTATTGGAATGGGGGGAGGGAGGAGCTTTGACTGACAGCCTGAGACCCTGGAGAGCTACGGCCAGTCTGAGCAGACAATACTGACTTTGATGGACCACTGGCCTGATTCAGTATAGGGCAACTTCAACGGGCACGTGAATGGGCAGTTGCCCATCGTACCCATTCGAAAAGTGGCACCTTCTGAAAGCTTTGCTCAAAACACCGAAGCTGTCACAGTGGAGCATTATGAGAGAGGCAGACCCAAAGGTACAGGGATCCAAGGCCATTAAGGGCTTTCTGGGTGATAGCCAGAGCCTTGGACTGAACCCTGTAAATGACCAGTAACCAATGGACTGTCGGCAGAATGTCCTTCTGCCTAGTTTCTGATAGCCACCGAGCCATGGCATTCGGTACAAACTGGAGTTTCTGAATGGGCTCTGAGGGCAGACCCCTGTATTGTGCATCACCATAGGTTAGCCCCAAGGCAACTATAACGTTGATCCACAGCTTTCCAAAACACAGTATACAAACAGAGTATTCAGGACAGCCCCCGATTTGGGCAGGAAAGAAGGGTCTTCATCTACCTCCCAGAGGCTGGTTCAAGCACGTCTAAAGTGGTTCCAGCTGACAGGTGCCACAGTGGGGGAAATTCTCACCCACGACCCAATTAACCTGACATCCCCAAAAGATGGGATGGAAGGAGAATCATACAATCAATGTCTTGGTTTTCACTTCGTGTAAAAATGGTCTGGTCATCCCACCTCAGAAAGGATATTATAGCATTGGGAAAAGGGCAGAAAAGGGCAACTAGAATGATAAAAGGGTTGGAACACTTTCTCTATGAAGAAAGGTTGAAGCGCTTGGGGAAAACTTGGAGAAACAGCGGCTGAGGGGTGACATGACAAAGGTTGACAAGATTATGCGTGGGATGGAGCAGGTAGTGAAAGAAGTGATTATTTTTTCCCTTTCTCACAAGACAAGAACTCCTTGTGGGCACTCCATGAAATTGCTGAGCAGTCGGGTTAGAATGGATCAAAGGAAGTCCTTCACCCAAACAGTGATTATCACATGGAATTCCCTGCCACGGGAGGTGGTGGCGGCTACAAACCTGGACGGCTTCAAGAGGGGATTGGATAAGCATATGGAGCAGAGGTCCATCAGTGGCCATTAGCCACAAGGTATAGATAGGAACTCTTGGGCTGGGGCGAGTGATGCTCTGTATTCTTGGTGCTTGGGGTGGGGTGGGGTCAACAGTGGGAGGGCTTCTAGTGTCCTGGCCCCACTGCTGGACCTCCTGAGGGCACCTGGTATTTTTGGCCATTGTGTGACAGAGTGTTGGACTGGATGGGCCACTGGCCGGATCCAACATTGGCTTCTGTTATGTTCTTACGTTCCTGCCTGGATCTCTTGCTTCAAGCCAAGTCAAGTTCTAGAATGGCCAGCTCTAGGTTGGGAAATTCCTGTAGATTTGGGGTTGGAGCCTGAGGAGGGTGGGGTTGGGGGAGGCATATAGTGCCCTAGAGTCCACCCTCCAAAGCAGCCATTTCCTCCAGGGGAACTGAGCTTCGTTATCTGGAGAACAACTATAATTCTGGGAGGTCTCCGGGCCCCACCTGGAGGTTGGCATGCCTAGTTACTGCTCTCATACTGGCATATTCAACAACCCACTACTTCTCCAACGCTGCTTCTCACCCACCATGTAGTCTCCTCTAACCACAAGGATGGATGGAGACATGCACAGAATCCAAGACAAGAGAGGCCAGCTAGATGCGCAGAGGTGAGATGCATAACTACCTTAATCGGAAGCATGTGGCCTAGCTGTGGAGCACACCTGTGGGAGTAGGAGGAAGGATGTTGGGCTAGGGGGGGGGTCCCCTCTGCCTGCTACTCTTTGTGAGCTGAGGGTCCAGGACTGAGGCCTGAAAGCGCACATCTCAGGTCAACTGAATTCAACAAGATTACCTATAATTTCAGTGTGTTTGCGAGAGTTGGACTATAAGGAAGGCCGAGCGCCGAAGAATAGATTCTTTTAAACTGTGGTCCTGGAGAACACTTTTGAGAGTCCCTTGGACTGCAAGAAGATCAAATCAGTCAATCCTAAAAGAAATCAACCCTGACTGTTCCCTGGAAGGCCAGATAATGAACCTGAAGCAAAAATACTTTGGCCACCAAATGAGAAGGGAGCACTCACTGGAGAACACCCTGATGCTGGGCAAGATTGAAGGTCAAAGAAGACGGGGACGGCAAAGGATGAGATGGTTAGACAGTGTCATAGATGCAATGAACATGAAATTGAGCAAACTTCAGAGGACGGCAGAAGACAGGAAGGCCTGGCGTGATCTGGTCCATGGGGTCAGGGCCGGCTCCAGGGTTTTTTGTACTCTAGGCGAGGCCACCTTCTGCCGCCCCCCCCCCGCACGCATGCCCACCAATTATGGGGTTGCCAACCTCCAGGTGGGGCCTGGAGAGAAGGAAGTCCAGCTGCTGAAAGCTCCTACCCCGCTACAAATTTTGTTAGTCTTTAAGGTGCTACTGGACTCTTGCTCTTTTCTACCAGTAATAGCAGAGTTAGGTAAAAAAAGACGAAGACACATTAATAGGGACAAGGGACATTTTATTTATATAAAATAGGTCTGACCTTTCCCATAGTCAAAGCCCTCCAGGCAGCTTACAAAAGAGGAAAAAACAGCACGTCTATAAAATCTATTT
>NW_015165289.1:125533-223564 GCF_001447785.1 Gekko japonicus
AGCACTCAGCCAGCCTGCCTGGGGTGGGCTCCGCTCCCCACTTGGGTTCTGGGTGCAAAGTATACAGACTGAGCCCGAGGGATGGGAACGTGTCCTTCTTCAGAGCTCCTATCTCTGGCCCTGCTTTCCCTTCCTTACACAGTGGAACAAAACTGGGGGCCAAAAGGGTTGCCAACCTCCAGTTGGGGCCTGAAGTTTCCCTGGAATTACAACCTCCTCCCAGCGGACAGAGATCGGTTCCCCTGCAGAAAAAGGGCTGCACCGGAGGGAGGACTCTACAGCCCCGGTTCCCATCTCAGGTCCCTCCCCGGCCCCAAACTGGGCATTTCCCAGAATCTCCCCCCCCCCAAAGTCCAGCAATTTGTCGGGAGTTGGCAACCCCGGCTGAGAGTCTTCCTGGCCTTCCACCCTCCCTCACCAGACCTCCGAGCTTCCCCCCCCCCACGCCTTACTTCGAAGGGACCCTTCCTGGAGCCGGCTGGGCGGCTTCTTCCTGCTGCGGCTTCTCTGCACCCCCTCCAGCCCCGGAAAAGCCCCTCTCCCCTTTCCCGCCCCCCCCCCCGCTTGGCCTCTCTAGCAAAAGGCTCTGCAGGTTTAACCCTTCCAGCGCTGCAAAGAAATGAAAAAAAGCCTCCCGCCTTCTCCGGGAGGAGGAGAGTTCCAAGTGGGCAGGCAGCCGTGTGGGTCTGAAGCTGCGTTTAAGAGATAAGGGGAAGAAGAGCACCACAGGCAGTAAGAGGCACACAGGGACTGGGCGAGGGGAAGAGAGGAGAGAGGGAAAGCGGGCAGATGATGTTCTGGAGGGTGCGTGCCCAGGCGCTCCTTTCCTCCGTGGATGGCCGTCCAACCTGCAGCAGAGCAGAAAGAGTGGCCGGAGACTGCCCCAGATTTTAAACAGCTGTTGCTGGCTACGGGGGTGGGTGGGACACATTTACCAATCTCTTTTCTGCGCTCTAATATCTTTCCGCCATGCCATTGCTGCTGCTGCGGTACGATGTGGGGCCTTCGGGTTTTCCCGCCCGGCCAGAAGAGGAGGTGGGCCAGAAGGCTCCGCCCCACCAAGGACTTCGCAGGGAGCCGCCTCCCCCCTTGCCAGGGGTGGGGCGGGGCGGTCTGAGGCCGGGCTGGGAATCAGGGGAGTGAAGAGCCAGCAGTGGCCAGTACACAGCAGGAGCTTGGGGGGGGGGGGCTTTTGGCGGGGGGGGGCTTGGGCTGGGCCCCCGGCGAGCTATAGGCGAGAGGCTGGCTCGCCTAGTGAGCGAGCCGGCCCTGCATGGGGTCGCGAAGAGTCGGACTCGACTGTGCGACTGAACAACAACAATTGTTTATTAGTGGGAGAATCGGATGAAATGGTGGTTGACAAAAAGTTACCAGCAATGAAGTGCCTCCTGATCTGTTGTTCAATGTAATTTGGGGGAATTGTTGTCAAGGGATATGATCCATTGACTCCTGCTGCTCCATGTAATTGGGTAAAGCTTCTGTAAATGTATTCGTTATGGCATATTCCAATTTAGCAGGAAGTCTTCCAGCCGTTTTGCTTTATTCACTTTACTGTATAATGTGTTTATTGTTTATTGCCTTTTTTATTCTGCTCATTGAATTGCAGTACTCTGATCTCTTTATACTTGTAGTTACAACATAAATTGGGTTATTATTTCATGGCATTGTTAGCCACTTTGAACACGTTTTATGGAAAGGTGGGATAGAAATCTTTCATAAAAACTATAACAAAAATTACTCTTGAATAGGCAGGGCATGAACTGCTAACAGCCTGAAGAATCAACCATTTATAAATTATGACACTGAAGTCACATGCGAGGTATTTTGAATTCCATCTTAATTACCAAATTGTTGTTGTTGTTGTTCAGTCGCACAGTTGAGTCCGACCCTTCATGACCCCATGGACCACATCACGCCAGGCCCCCCTGTCTTCCGTTGTCCTCTGGAGTTTGCTTAATTTCATGTTTGTTGCCTCGATAACACTGTCTAACCATCTATCTCATCCTTTGCTGTCCCCGTCTTCTTTGACCTTCAATCTTTCACAGTATCGGGGTCTTCTCCAGTGAGGGCTCCCTTCTCATTTGGTAGCCAAAGTCTTTGAGCTTCAGCTTCAGCTTCAGGATCTGGCCTTCCAGGGGTTGATTTCCTTTAGGACTGACTGATTTGATCTCTTTGGGAATACCATTGCTTTGACCATACGGACTTTTGTTGGCAGGGTGACGTCTCTACTTTTTATTATGCTGTCTAGGTTTGCCATCGCTTTCCTCCCAAGGAGCAGGCATCTTTTAATTTCATGATAGTTACTGAAAACCCCATGGACAGTAATTATCAAATAGTAAACTATTATTTTATTATTCAAACGGGGGTCATCTTATAGATCCAGCCTTGATATCATTTAACAGCAAGGTTGTTCCTCATCTCCTGAACGGAGCAGAAGTGTGGAGATGGGATAAGGGCGTTACATCCAGTTTGGAGGTAATTCAAAATCGGTTTTTATGACTCATTCTAGCTTGACCAAAGGGGCCTCCAGCTGCCCCGATGAGAGCAGAAACATGATGCAGCCCTACTTTGGACCGTGCTCTTAGTGAACATGCTTCTCTCCTGGCCCCGCACCATAACCTTGAACTGCAAAACACTCCACTGCGTTTCTGTATCTAAATATAAAGTCTGGAAGGTGCAGAGGTGGCCTAAACGTGAATGAGTTTTCCAGTGCACCTTGATCTGCGATCTTCATGCGTGAACAAGCCACAAGTAGCGGGTACCTGTTGGAACTCCCCTTGCATGTGTTCACGAATCCATTTGTTCCGCTCCCTGCTTTTAAAAGTTAGGCTGGAGTAATGATTCACCAGCTTAATTACTAGGGCAACAGGGCCGCAATGGTGAGTGACAAACCCTTTTAGATCCAACACCGGCCAAGCATTCGCAGACATGGAAATTACATAGCCCAGGTGAGAGGGGTTGTTCAGTTCTACGCCTGGCTGACCAAAAACCGATTAGCGAAACTCTTTGATACATTTCTGGTACAGCATCCCAGAGAAATGATACGCACGAATACGCACACACTCAACTCATATATATGTGACCACACACAGAATGCTCACAAGCGGAATTGCAAGCAAAGCGGTTACACAAGAGAAAAACGACAGGCCACTAAGAGATGCCGTTTAATTTAAGTGCTTGCGGGAAAATAATTGTAGAAGGAAAGCAGGAGCAGTTCCCTCCACATGGATGGAAAAGGGGTGGGACTTTTGGAAGTTGCCACAGCTGGTTTTAGGTTCAGTTCAAGATGACCCATGAGAGTTTGAGAGAAAAGGAGGCTGAACTGGGTTAGTTAGACTCCAAGAACGGAATACTGGGGGGCTCTTGTCTGAATTACGGCGCTGGATTACTGACCCAGAAGGAGCATTTCCCTTGCGGAAGGATTGACATAAATATGTAGATGCAAGGGAAGGAATGAGGGAACTCTCATCACAGGTGAAGTGGAAGGTCAAACAATATGACCTTCACCTTACACTAGGAGGGTGGGGAGAGCGATAACAGCACATTCAAAAGGCATGGGCACTTTGCAGGAAGCTGTAGGACTTGGGGCACCTTTCAGCCCTTATGGGTTTCTCCACTGTCTCTCTGAGGCAGAGGCGCAGGCACTGAAAAGGGGCTTGTGGATGGTTTTGTGTGTCTACATGGGAGTGATGGGCCATTCTCACATTTTAAAAAAACCAAAAGAAAGCTGGTGGCATTAACAAAAGTTGTATGATAGGAAAGAGATGGTGAGGAGAAGACTTCTCTCTTTCTTATCCTAGCCTGCGTGGGACCGACATGAGTTAGGAAGCAGGATGAAGCCTTGGACAAGAGAAGAAGCAAAGCGTTTACTCATGGGAAAGAACGGCCGCGTCGTGATCATCTCGGCTTTGTCATGTCTATCACAGGTAAGTCACATTGGATTCCTCTTTGCATTGGCTAGGGCGCTCCGGGAAAGCTGGAAGTGAAAGAAAGGCAGGGAGCTGACAGGAAATAGAAGGTGACTAAGAGTTTGAAATGATTTAAAATGTAGAAAATATGTCTCAGAAAATTACAATGGATATGAGGGTGAAGCTAACAAAAATAAATTATTATAAAAATACTAACTTTTTTTAAGATGTAAAGATTTAGACTCTGAGCTGCATACCAGAATGTCTGTCGCTTGGCAGTTCAAGACCCGAGTGCCATGTGACGGAGTGAGCTCCTGTCTCTGGCCCCAGCTCCTGCCAACCTAGCGGTTGGAAAGCAAGGAATTGCAAGTAGATAAATAGGTGGAAGGTAACAGTGTTCTGTGCACCTCGACATTTAGTCATGCTGGCCACATGACCACCGAGAAGTCGGCTTGGAAACGGAGATGAGCAACACCCCTTAGAGTCAGATTCGACTAGGTTTCGAGCAAGGGAAAGATAAAAGATAAAATAGGTTAAAAGAAATGGTCCAAATATCAGACTCTTAAAACTTTTTGCATACAGAGATATTAGTTACGCATATACAATTGATGGATACATCTTATGACCAATAGACCTAGGGGGCTGAAACACATATGGTCTATTGGTCATAAGATATATCCATCAGTTGTATATATGTGCCACTGATATCTCTGTATGCAAAAAGTTTTAAGAGTCTGATATTTCCTTTAACCTATTTTATCTTTTACCAATGTGTACACCTTAATATGCATTAGTTATTTTTATAATGATTTATTTTGTTAGCTTGACCCTCATGTATCACAGAAAATGTCTCTCAGCCATGGAGAAGAAAGAGGAAAGATCTGGGCTTCTATAACACAGTCAAGGCAATGGCAAACCACCTCTGCTTCTTGCTTTCCTAGAAAGCCCCTTTGGTTGCCGCTCAGTGGCAATTGCACACGCACACACACGAGGTCAGGAAAGGCATATACTGCAAAAAAAGTGAAGGGAGATTCTGAGGTCTGACTAGATAGGATGAAAAACAGTGACTAAAATTCTACCTGTTTGTTGGGTGTGTGTGTGAAGATGGGATGAGTGAAGACAGAAGATTAAAGAACAACAGTGTAGCATCCAACCATCTTAACTCTTTCTCTTTTAAGATCCCTCAGGTGGAACTTCAGGGGAGCTGCACAAACTCCGGCCAGTGAGTATATCAGACATCTGAACACAATCAAGTATCAAAGATTCCTAAGTACCTCCATTTCTGGAGGGATGAGGATCCGAGACGGGGGAGATTCATGGGATTTGGTGAATGGTCCCCTCGGTCCTGCCACTTCTGTCCCAGTTCGGTGAGAGTGGTTAAGTGCACGGACTCTAATCTGGGAGAACCGGGTTTGATTCCCCGCTCCTCTGCTTGCACCTGCTGGATGACCTTGGGCAAGCCATAGCTCTGTCAGAGTGGTTCTCTCAAGGACAGTTCTGGAAAGAGCTCTCTCAGCCCCACCCACCTCACGGGTGTCTGTTGTGGGAAGGGAAAGGAGTTTGTAAGCTGCTCTGAGACTCCAAGTGAAGGGCGGGATATAGATCCGATCTCCTCTTTTTCTCCTCCTCCTCCTCCCCCTCCTCCTCCCAATGATCTGACAAATAAAATCCTCTCCTGGATCCAATTTAGAATCTTTTCACCCAAGAGGGTGTCCGTGGGAGTAAGAGGTGAAGGCTGAACTAGGGTTGTGAGAAGCATTAGTGCGTTTAAAGGGAAGGGGGGGAATTGAAGAAGAAGAAGAAGAAGAAGAAGAAGAAGAGATTGGATTCATACCCTGCCCTTCACTACCCAAAGGTGTCTCAGAGCGGCTTACAAACTCCTTTCCCTTCCCCTCCCCACAGCAGACACCCTGTGAGGCGGGTGGGGCTGAGAGAGCTCTGACAGAAACTGCTCTTTTCCAAGGACAGCTCTTATCAGAACTATGGCTTGCCCAAGGGCATCCAGCCAGGTGCAAGTGGAGGAGTGGGGAATCAAACCCGGTTCTCCCAGATTAGAGTCCGCGCACTTAACCACAACTCCAAACTGGTTGGACCTTCTCTGCCCTCCCCCAATGCCAGTCCCCAGATTTTGGAGGTCCTGTGGCAAGTACCCTTCAAAGGGCCACTTAAACCTGGAAGAGGCAGTACAGGCAAATTAGGAATACTCCGGCCTTCCTGGGTTTCTGGCTATACCCAGTCAAAATGGCAGCACTGTTGGGGCTAGGGTTGCCAGGTCTGGGTTGGGAGACACCTGGAGACTTTGGGGGTGGATCCAGGAGAGGGCGGGTTTTGGGCAGAGGAGGGGCCTCAGCAGGGTACAAGGCCATATAGAGTCCACCCTCCAAAGCAGCCATTTTTCTCCAGTGGAATGGATCTCGATCGTCTGGAGATCAGGCGTAAGAGCAGGAGCTCTCCAGGTGCCACCTGGAGGTTTGGAAGCCTAGTTGAGGCAGTGGGGTGGAGCCAGCCACCGTGCAAGGAGCCTTCCTTCAGCCTAAGGAAGAGCCGCTTAAATTGAAGGAAGCCTCCTTAGACTGAAGGAAGGCTCTTTAGCCAAAGGGAATGGCAGGGAATGAATATTTTAGTTAGTAAATAAACTTTGCTCAGTGGAGAGGTAAGACAGGAGTAGGATCCACCCCAGGGGCAAATGCCCCAGGTGATGGCCCCAGCACTAGTCTGGGCTGTAGAGCCGTGGTGGTGGTCCATCCTAATCACCGGCTTCTTTTCTCCACTCTTTGCTAGAGCAACTAGTGAGGAACGGATCAGTCTCATGTTTGAACCAGCCCCTCCTGGGTTGCATTTCTGACCATGAAGGGAAGGGGTGAGAGCAGAAGAGGGGCTGTCGCTCAGTGGCGGAGCATCTGCTTGGCATGCAGAAGGTCCCAGGTTCAATCCCAGACATTTCCAGTTAAAAAGGACCAGGCAGTAGGTGATGTGAAGGACCTCTGCCTGAGATCCTGGAGAATTGTAAAGAGGGGCCATGGCTCAGCGGCAGAGCCTCTGCTTGGCACGCAGAAGGTCCCAGGTTCAATCCCAGACATCTCCAGTTAAAAGGACCAGGCAGTAGGTGATGTGAAGGACCTCTGCCTGAGATCCTGGAGAATTGTAAAGAGGGGCCATGGCTCAGCGGCAGAGCCTCTGCGTGGCATGCAGAGGGTCCCAGGTTCAATCCCCAGCATCTCCAGTTAAAAGGACCAGGCAGTAGATGATGTGAAGGACTTCTGCCTGAGACCTTGGAGAGCTGCTGCCCATCAAAGTGGACAATATTGACCTTGATGGACCAAGGGTCTGATTGAGTATAAAGCAAGTTTAGGTCACTTAGAGGGGGGCAGGAAGCTGTTCCCATTGGCAGCAGAGGATAGGACTCGCAATAGTGGGTGTAAATTATGGGCTGGATATTAGGAAAGCATTCTTAGGGTAAGAGAAGCTGCCTAGGGAGGTGGTGAGCTCCCCTTCACTAGCGATCTTCAAGCAGAGGCTGGAAAAAGACTTCTCAGTTTGGTGGTTAGGAGCTCGGACTCTAATCTGGGAGAACCAGGTTTGATTCCCCCCCCCAGCCCAGTTCCCCCCCCCCCACTTCCAATTTTTCAATTTTATTTATGGCGCTCCCTGCCATGGGGAACTGTTCCACAATACATTGTCTAAAAAATTTTAAAAGATATAAATTCATGTGCAAACCAGCTCTTTGCTTTGTTGACATTCACCTTGTCTTGAACCTTTCCTTCTCCTCAAGCTGCCCCGATGCAAACTTGATCCACATCTGGTACATCTGGTAAGTGTAATGTGGGGAGGGCAATTTTCCCTCTAAGCTGTTGAGTCTTGTGAGCACAAAATCTACTTTGTGAGCTACTGGCATTAAAGTTGTGAGTGAGTGATATGGCTACTGCATAAATTAGTTTGCTCCGGAGCCATCCTTCCTGAGCTAAGACAAAATTGTGTGAGCCAGAGGCAAAAAAACTGTGAGCTAGCTCACACTAACTCAGCTTAGAGGGAACACTGGGGGAGGGGTAACCGTTTCCTTCACAATGCATGTGTGGATGAATTGTGCTGATTACTTCTCCATTCTTCTGGACCTCAGTGAGGACTAGGGATGGGCATGAATTGAACCACAAGGCAAGATTCATCATGAATTTTGCCCTGTTCCTGATTCATGAACAGAACCTGCCATGAACTTCCAGAGCATTTCATACATGGAGCAGAAAGCAGGGGCTTAAAGGGACTTCAAGTCCCTTTAAACCCCTGCCTCTGTTCCCCATGAAAACCACAAAAACAGTTGTTTGTGGTCACAAGAGAGGGCCTTTTTGGTGGTATCCCGAAGATTATGGAACAACCTCCTCAAGGAGGTGAACCTGGCCCCCTTTCTGTCTTTTAAGAGGCAGTTCAAGACAGTTTTATTTATGACTGCCTTTAAGTTACTAGCAGTCCTAGATTGTGATTTTTAAATGTTGGTTATTTAATATATTTTATGTCTTCTATTTTACATATTTTATCTACACTGCAAGCCGCCTTGACCTCTATAAGGGTGTAAGGCAGCTAATAAATGTTTTCAATCAATCAATCAATCAATTCTTCCCTCCTCTACCAAGTCACTCTGGCATGTATCACTTCAGATTTTCCAAACCCCACCTCGCCCCTACTCCTGACACTTACTACAAACATGGCTGAGACAGCAAAGGCAGAAAACGACACTTAAGTTCTTTCTCAATTGTGCAAGTATGTATTCTACATCAGCTGTAGAGGGAAGGGCAAGATGTGGGAGAATGAAGCTAAAGCGCCCCTCTGAAAGGCTTGGTTGTCCAGGCAGACTCTGTTACATTTAGATATAGACATACACGCCCAATACTAGAAAGGAGAGTTGCCTTCTAAGGGTCAGTCCACACACTGAACTACATGCCTACACCCAGGGCTATTTTGGGGCAGGAACGCACAGGAATGTTCTGGCTGGCTTCAGAGTTGGCCATGCCCACTACAGCCAAAACCGCTGTGTGCATGGCTACAGAGGGAAGGCCTGGAGAGCAAACCCCCCTCGGTGACTCCGAGGCAGGCGGGGCCAGGGGGCCCCTGGAAGGATCGGGGAGGCATTTAAATGCCTCCCTGTGCCTTCCCCGGCCTATCCAAGGGTCGGCTTGCCCGGGCGCCCCGCAGCTGCAGTGTGCCCGGGCAAGCCAAGGTAAGGCATGGCAGTTTGGCCTAATATGCTAATGAGCTGTACTGTCAGGGGTGTGGCCTATTATGCTAATGAGTTTCTGCTGTTGGGTGTGGCCTATTACGCTAATGAGTTCCTGCTGGGCTTTTTCTACGAAAAAAGGCCCTGCCTACACCCCAATGGTGCATGGCAGAACATATGATCAGGCAGTCACTACATGTACGTGTCTATCTCTACTCCCTATGTGAGCGATCTCCCTCTTTGAATTTGACACCTATTGAACAAACAGTGCATATAGGACTACCTGGTCTTCCCGAGACTCAGATGCTGAGACAGACACCTGCTGGATGCCAGTGAATATTATAGAGTCTGTGGGATGGGGGTGGAACCTAGTGGGGTAAAGGATGGTACAGCGTGAAGGGCAAAATCTCACAAGTGAATCAGAAAAACAGCCTTTTCCTCTGGACTCTGGCTCCTCACCGTGAGATATTAGTTCTTCCTCTGGAGACTCTGGGAAGAAGGAGGTCAAACTCTTGACAGTTGGTATCAAACCCAGTGGACACTTGCCGGTAAGCTGTCCTTGTGGTAACCGGATGCTGGATAGCAGAAGACACCAAGGCAAGGCCTCAGAACAAGGAGGGGAGGCTGGAGAAAGCTTCCTACAAAGGCCGGGTGGTGGCAGTGGTGAACTGAGGGAGAGAAAAGCCCCTCCAGGTGTTGGGAAAACCAGGTGGGTGGTATGTTCCAGGTGGAGACCTTGGGCAGTCACTGGTGCCCAGGTACCTCTGAGGGCATGGTAGAATAGGGCCTGCAGGTCACAGCAGGGTTTCTATGGCCAGACGGGCATAGTGTAGTTGTTAAACTGTTGGACTAGGATCTGGGGAAAGCCAGGTCCTAATCTAGGGTTGCCAAATCCAAATGAGAAGCCAGTGGGGGATTTACCAGGATGCTCTAGGAGAGAGGAGGGAAGAAGCGCGACATGCCTATGTCACCCAGAAGTGATGTAGGCATGTTGGTGACATTGGGGGCGACACTCTGGTTTTGGGGCAAAACTCTATGGTTTGAAGCTAATTCTACCATAGAGTTTTGCTCCAAAGCCAGAGTGTCTCCCCCATGTCACCAACATGCCTATGTCAGTTCTGGGTGACATAGGCACATCACGTACGGGGCAGTAACTCTCACCAGCTGGCTGGTGCTGGGGGAGGAGCGCTAGAGACCAGGGAAACCCCATGTGCTGGGAGAACCTGGCAACCCTATTCTAATCCCCACTGTGCCACAGAAGCTTGCTGGGTGGCCTTGAGGCAGTCAAGGCCTGCAAGACGGAGCTCTTCCACCAAGCTTTTGGTTGAGGCGGCAGACATCCCTCTTCCTTCCTGGCCATATCCCCCTTAGTGGCCTGGATTTTAACATCCGTACTGCTGAATTGACGTTGGTGGCCTGGACTTTAACATCAATATTGTTTAATTGATATCAGAACTAGCTTGTTTGCACAGTATTTTATGGTTTGGTTTTGTTGTTAATGGTTGTGTTAATGATATTGTACTGAGATTATTGTGAACTGCCAAGCCCATTTACGGGGAGGGCAGTATACAAATCAAATCAAATCAATAAATAAATACATACATACACTCTCAACCGCTGTTGTGAGGATAAAACAGAGAGGGATCAACTTAAGATGCATTGGGTCCCCATTGGGGAGAAAGGCAGGATTATCAATAGATTAAATAAACAAGCCCTGGTGCCTTCTACCCAGCTCACTATAGAGTGGAGACCATTGCTCAGGTGACCAGGTGCACCCTCACCCTTTCCTAGGACCCTTCCCCTACATGAAAGACAGTGATGGCTCTGGCCCTTCTTCTTCCCTCCCAGGCTTGCGGTGGCCATTGGTGGGCTGCTCCTTCTCTGTGTCCTGGTCTCTGTCTGCATGAAGTGTTGCTGTCTGAACTGCCAACCTGCTGGGGAGGAGAACAGAGCCCACCCTTACGAGGTGACGGTCATCACCTTTGAACACGACAGCAGCACTCTCCAAAGCACCATCACCTGTGAGTGAAATGCGAGCCCCAAAGGGTTAGGGAGCATCTCAGGAGCCTCAGGGCAATGGACACCCTTTGAGCTGACCGTACACTGAGTGGAAAGAGTACTGTTAGCCAAATGGGCCTGGCATGCCAAAGCCCAATGATGAGCACTTCCAGTGAGACTCCAGAAGCAGACACAACTTTATTGGCAGGAAAACCTCAAGGGCTCTGTTAATATGACACCAGCATTAACCTTTTATACAATGTAACCAACAACTTTTAGACACGTGCAGATGTCTTTAGAGGTTACTCTTCCTTTATTTCTATAAAAGTACATCTGCCAAGCATATATGTCTTTTGCTCATATTTGGAATACTTAGGGTTTTCTGTAAGCCTTGCAGAACAACTTCTGTTATTTCTAAAGACCACTTTTTGCTTAATCGGGGTATAAATCCAATATCATCATCTTCTTCTTCTTCTCTGCAAGTAGCACCTCAGCATTTGTTTTTTCCCCCTTGCAGCCCTGCATTCAATGTTTGGGCCAGCGGCTCGACGGATTCTCGCCATGGCTCATTCCCACAGTGCCGCACCAGAAATGCATCCCTCTGCCGGAAGTGAGACGCCCCCCATTTATGAAGAGGCCCTAGGCATGAGCAGGTTCACCGTGGCCAGAAGTGTAGAGAGAACACCAGATCTAGAACCGGTCCCAGAGGAACAGCAGCAGCCTGAGACCAAAGCTCCGGAAGCAAGTCTCCCCCCAGATCAGCCAGGTTCTTGAGTCAGACGTCACCAAGGATTGCAACTTCTATACCCAGGCAGAGAGTTTGGAGTTTATTCCTGGCTAGTGGTGAATCCAGTCGAGTTGTTCTCCTTTCTAATTTAATAGACAGAAAGAAGATCTCTAACACAACCATTTGCAAATGGCAGTATGCAAGCAATGAAATAATATGACAGATGGTGTAGTTCTTTTCCTTTACTGGGCAAACCCTCACTACCATTGTTCCCTCTAAGCTAAGTTCACAGTCTTTTAGCCTCCAGCTCACAGATTTTTGTCTTAGCCCAGGAAGGATGGCTCCAGAGCAAACTAATTTATGTGACAGCTCACAACTTTGATGCCAGAATTTTTGCTCACAAGACTCCACAGCTTAGAGGGAGCATTGCTCACCACCCAAGTATTCTCCGGGTAGCTTTCCCCTGTTTCTCCGTTGCTTCCCCAAGCCGTTACTGAGGGGATGACAGACTTTCCCTCAACCCTCCTCCCTGCTTCTGATTGGCTGATGCCGCTTAGTATCTGCCTACTCCGCCTGTTGGCAGGGATTGGCTGGGGTGCCTGGAGGGTGGAACTAGAAGCCATCCATCACAAAGGCCCACTGGGGGGGATTTCTCCCACCCCCAAGTGGGTACGTAGCAACCCTGGCTGAGTGCTGGAGAGCTGAGAACACAGTTATATAAATGGTAACAGCCCAAGACAACTAGTAAACCGGAAAACAGGCTGACACTCAGTGCTTAGGATGAAATGAAATACAATTTCTCCACTGTATTTAACAATGTTATTTTATTATAACTAATAACACATCCACACTGTTACATATTCTGTTACATATGCACACCAAAAATACAGAAAAAACGTGTGTTCAAAAGTACAGGAAAAAAGTGGGTTGACGAAACTCCCCAGAGTTGATTTTCGTTTCGTTCACAACTTCATCCTAACATACTGAAGCACCTTACAAAATGACATAAGAGGTTATGCAATGCAATGCAATGCAATTATACATATGTTGAATATGTTTTTATACAGATTTTCAAGAGAGACTACCACGGTACATTGCCTTATAATAATTTTTTATTGAATAGAAATAGCTGTATAAAAATAGCTTCAACATATGTATTTTGAAATTTTGAAGCTTGGAAAAAACCCGTTTCCCCCCGGGTTTTTTGGGGGGGGAAACAGAAATTTTCAGAAAAATTGGGGAAAATGCCACATTAGCACTTTTTTTTTCTTTTCCAAATTGAAAGTCATTTTGTTACTTTAGGAACATAAAATATGACTGTGGACATTTTTACTTTGGCATGAAATTATTACAACTAGCATATTAAAAATATAGTGTATCCAAACTATTATTACAAACAGAATACCCACCCACATGCAAAAACAAAACTGAAACTTTTTTCCCTTTGTGACAATAGCACCTTCTAAAGGAAGAAATGCATTTTGTTCTTGCACTGGAAAGTTCAGTTTGTAACCTAGGACTTGCTTGTCCTCAGTGCACAGAAATTAGATCAATCTGATACCATACATATTTTTTTAGAAACGATTCGGAAAATGTTTGAACACCTTGTCCTAAAATATTTTATTCATCATGTTAAAATAAAATGATCCATAATCCATTTGCTTTGCTTTTCTTTTTTCAATTTTTCCAATTTTTTTTGGGGGGGAAAGGCTTCAGGAAAAAAACGGGGGGGGGGCACGTTTCCCCCCCCCCCCGAATTTTTCCATTTTTTTTTTCTGGGCCTTCACATCTCTATCTGGGACCAGTGTATCTTTGGGACCGTCTCCTCTGGTATGACCCTAGGAGAGGGCTATGCTCTGTTGAGAGTAATCTGCTGGTGATCCCCAGCCCCAAAGATATCTGGCCGTCCACAGACCTGGCAGAACTCTCTGCCAACTTCCATCAGGGCTTTGTGGGACTTCATGTCATTCTGCAAGGGCTGTAAGGCAGAGATGTTCCACCAGGCTTCCGGGTGAGGGCAGCGATGGTTCCCCATCATAGCTGGCACCCTCCTCTTCTCTTCTTTTTTCCTTTTCCATCCTGCCCGCTTCGACCTCCTCCTCAACCTGTCCCTGAGACAGAAGAACACAGGGTTCAGATCAAATTACAAATGCCATCGGAAGACTGTGAAATTTTGGGATGAACTGCTAGTTGATTTTAAACTGTGCTTTGTATATTGATTTATTGTAAATCGCCCATAGCCCTGTGTACTCAGGGATGGGGCAATTCAGAAAATTAAATTGTAGAATAAAAAAGTTGCTTTTTATGGTTGAAATGGACAAAATGACAAGAAAACTCAAGAATCAGGAAGTGGAAGAATTTTTTGCAGACTGGATAGATCTTAAAGAATATCTAGAGAAATATTGGGATGTGAAGAATAATCTATTTTGTTTTGATAACTATTAGAGATGGAAGGATATTTAGAGTTAGTTCAAATGTGTAAGAATAATAGTTTAAAGAAATGTTACCTTATAAGTTTAATTATTGATGTGGGGAGGAGAAGAAAATAGAAGATTTGGAAGGGAGGTGGGAGCGGGAAGCCAGAAGGGGGGAGATATGGGGAGAAAAGGATATAAGATGATGCTAAAATGTTATATTGGTTGAATTGATGTTATATCCAAATAAAATTGTTTTTAAAAAAAAGGAAAAAAAGAAAATTAAATTGTAGCAGCAGCAGCAATAACAACAACAACAACAACAATAATAATAATAATAATAATAAGACAGAGGTTAAGACAAGATCCTGGTTTACCAGCCAATCCTCATTTGAGGAAGCCTATTCAAGAAAAGCACAGGAAAAAGAATATCTGAGTGAATCACGTCCTGGGCTGTGAGTGATACGCTGAACAGTTCCTCTTTGTGGTGTATGATTAATTGATTTAGTGGTGTTCTTTTTTTAACCATGCCTCAAGAAAGATTTAAAAAAAAATACTGGCAGATATTTAGATTGCAAAAGTATGCACGCTTTCTAGGAAGTCCCCGTGAAGGGCGCAGGCTTTCTTCTGAAGACAAACTCCGGGATCAGGTGACTCGTAGCATTTGGCCTTCACCCAGCTCCAATCACACATTCTGCACGTGACTCATAGTCCCGGAGGGTGATGTGCGTTCCCCCTACTGTGTCATGAGACGCACCCAGCAGGTTCAATGGGGCCTAGATGGACATCAGTGCCTTTACTGCACGTGAGCCCACTTGGTGGATCACAGCAATTTTATTTAACAAATAACATATATTAAAATCTGTATCTGTCACTCCATGCCTCATTTATCAATTTATTCTTGAATTAAGGGCCTCATCTGATCTCAGAAGCTAAGTGGGGTCAGCCCAGGTTAGTACTTGGATGGGACAGCAGCAGCAGCAACAGAAGAAGAAGAAGAGATTGGATTTGTACCCCGCCCTTCACTACCCAGAGGAGTCTCTGAGCGGCTTACAAACTCCTTTCCATCCCTTCCCCACAACAGACACCCTGTGAGGTAGGTGGGGCTGAGAGAGCTCTGACAGAGACTGCTCTTTTTCAAGGACAGCTGTGCCAGAACTACGGCTTGCCCAAGGTCATCCAGCAGGTGCAAGTGGAGGAGTGGGGAATCAAACCCGGTTCTCCCAGATTAGAGTCCGCGCACTTAACCACGACACCAAGCTGGCTCCAAGGAAGTCTGGGGTTGCTCTGCAGAGGCAGGAAATGGCAAGCCACCTCTGAATGTCCCTTGCCTTGAAAACCGCACAAGGAGTCACCATACGTTAGCTGCCACTTGTACGTACAAGCAGATGCTCCGACCTGGATAGCCCGGGATAGCTGGGTGTTTTTATTTATTTGTTCGACTTATATCCCGCCCCTCCCGCAAGCCAGCTCACCCTGAGTAACGACAACGGAACACGTGCAACAATTAAAACAAGTTATATAAGCAATACCAGTTGAAATGAGAAAATATTGGTCTAGTCAGCAGCAATTCATGCATCTCGCAACGTTAAAAAACAAGCAACAGAAACAGGAAACCCACTGACCGAAGGTGTAGTGGTAGGTCTTTCACACGGGCAGATTTCATAGGGCAAGTTCTCAGCTGGGGAGGCCAAGTGACTGGGCGTCCGCCTCCTCAGCCTGGCGGAACAGCTCCATTTTGCAGGCCCTGAGAAACGGCAATAAGTCTCACAGGGCCCTCAAGTGGGAGCATATTCCACCAGCCAAAGAATCCTTTGGCTTCTCTAGAACCATGTTTCTCCATCTGCATACTCACAAGACTGAAAATACAGCTTGAACCAATCAGACCCTGATCCACGCTCCTTCAGCAGAGCACTTCTTGGAAAAACCATATTTATGCACCTGCAGGGGTCATTTCCTGCAGGAGCGCACAGGAGTGGCAGTAAGGAGCCCAGGGAGCAGGCATATGCAACAAGCCCCACCCCCTGCTCCCAGCAGCCCTCAGTCGGGCCACAAGAAGCAGCCAGGTAAGTTGCAGAGACCCCCCCCCCGGCCCACCTTCAGGTACAAGCTCTCCCTCCTCTGTGAGGGCAGATCTGCACGTTCTCCCTCCCCCCCCTCCAATAGCTAGCAATCCAAAACAGTCTAGTGGAGCCTGAGCGGTGGGGGTTGCCTTCTGACACACTTCTGGTGATGTCAGGGGGTGTGGCATATGCAAATAAGTTATGCCAATGAGCTCCTGCACCTCTTTTTCTACAAAATGACCCCTGTGCACCTGTAAATGCTGAGAAGAAATAGAGGTTTTGGGGCCTCTTGACACACATGATGGTGCCTAATACCTAGAAGTCGAAGCCGTTCTTTTCTGCTTGGTGGAGCGGTTAAGAGCAGTGGACTTTTAGAACTTGGATGGGAGACCCTCAAAGAAGTCCAGGGTTGCTACACAGAGACAGGCAATGGCAAACCACCTCTGAACATCTCTTGCCTTGAAAACCCTTATCAACTGCAACTGGACAGCCCTTTCGACCACCATGCAAATGTTTACCAAAGACAGATGATAGCAATGCATTCATTGACATATAGCCAGACTGGTTGTTCTTGTCTATTTGCTCTTGTACATTATTAGTTGTACAGAACCACAGGTTCTGTGAAACAAATACTTTCCTTTGTCTTCTCTAGAACCATGTTTCTCCATCTGCATACTCACAAGGCTGAAAATACTGTTTGAACCAGTCAAACACTGATCCACTCTCGTTAAGCAGAGCACTTCTTGGAAAGACCATACTTAAAGGTCAAGGTTTCCCTTGCTCGAAAGCCAGTCGAATCTGACTCTAGGGGGCGGTGCTCATCTCCATTTCCAAGCCGAAGAGCCAGCGCTGTCTGAAGACACTTCCTTTTTAAAAATAAATAAATTAAGCTTTATTGAGAATATAATCCGCTTTACAGCATAGATAAACCATAACATTATACAACAAGAGTTCAATGTTTAGTAAAACAAAGTAATTTAGAAAAAGAGCTTATTATGTGATAATACCTGAGAGCATACTGTACTATACTTAATATGTCTATGTATTGTTTGCTAAGACTATTGAATAACAGGTTTAATTAACTAGTGTTGTGGTTGATTTAACCTTACTTATGTCAGTTGTTGTGGGTCAGAGGTATAGCCATTTATTGTATATCTGTTTAGAAGGAAGTTTGTCTTGTGTTACCATATATTTCAGTAAAGGTAAAGGTTTCCCTTGCTTGAAAGCCAGTCGAATCCGACTCTAGGGGGCGGTGCTCATCTCCGTTTCCAAGCCGAAGAGCCAGCGCTGTCCAAAGACACTTCCGTGGTCATGTGGCCGGCATTACTAAATGCCAAGGCACACAGAACACTGTTACCTTCCCACTGAAGCGGCACCTATTTATCTACTTGCAATTTCTTGTTTCAAACTGCTAGGTTGGCAGGAGCTGGGACTAAAGACGGGAGCTCACTCTGTCATGTGGCACTCAGGTCTTGAACTGCTGAACTACCGACCTTCCAGCCTGCAGTTCAGCATCTTAACTACTGAGCCACTGCAGCATACTTATGCACCTGTAAATGTTGAGAAGAAGTGGAGGTTTTGGGGCCTCCTGACTGATAGTGCCAAATACCTAGAAGCAGAAGCGGAACTTTCTGTTTGGTGTAGTGGTTCAGAGTGGTAGACTTTAATCTGGAGAACCAGGTTTGATTCCCCCTCTCCTCCTCCACATGAAGCCTGCTGGGTGGCCTTGGGCCAGTCCCGGTTCCCTCAGAACTCTCTCAGCCCCACCTGCCTCACAAGGTGCCTGTTGTGGGGAGAGGAAGGGAAGATGATTGAAAGCCGCTCTGAGACTCCTTTCGGGTACAGAAAAGCAGGGGGTATAAAAACCAACTCTTCTTCTTTCAGCTTCAAACCCTTCCTCAGCCCCAGTTCCACGGCCTTAAATGGAGTCCCAGGTGATTTCTGCAGCTGCACAGAGTAAAGGCAGACACTAGATGTCAGCCATGTTCCACACACCTAAAGCTTTTGCCTGATCACACATTTCTTCCGTCTATCCTATCTGATGAAGGGAGCTTTAACTTCTACAATGGAAAATTTCACTGGTCTTTCAGGCGCTATTGGACTCAGATTTTGTTCCACATTTCTTCTGGCACTCTGCTTTGGCTTGCCACGTTCTTTGTTTTGTATTTTGCATGGATCAATATGGACGTTCATAACTTTTTGCCATTTCAGGGATATCTATTTTCGGCCAAGAAAGATGGGGAACTGTCAACAGAATGAAAGTAGATTGGGGAAAAACTGTTCTTGAAACAAGGTAGGGCAGCTGCTGGGGAGACCTTGGGTCAGTCACAAGTTCTCTCAGAGCTGTTCTCTCAAGAGCAGTCCTCAAAAGAGCTCTCTCAGCCCCACCTACCTCATGGGGTATCTGTTGTGGGGAGGGGAAGGGAAAGGAGTTTGTAAGCCGCTCTGAGACTCCTTCGGGTAGTGAAGGGCGGGGTATAAATCCAATCTCTTCTTCTTCTCTCAAGAGCAGTCCTCGAAAGAGCTCTCTCAGCCCCACCTACCTCATGGGGTATCTGTTGTGGGGAGGGGAAGGGAAAGGAGTTTGTAAGCCGCTCTGAGACTCCTTCGGGTAGTGAAGGGCGGGGTATAAATCCAATCTCTTCTTCTTCTCTCAAGAGCAGTCCTCGAAAGAGCTCTCTCAGCCCCACCTACCTCATGGGGTATCTGTTGTGGGGAGGGGAAGGGAAAGGAGTTTGTAAGCCGCTCTGAGACTCCTTCGGGTAGTGAAGGGCGGGGTATAAATCCAATCTCTTCTTCTTCTCTCAAGAGCAGTCCTCGAAAGAGCTCTCTCAGCCCCACCTACCTCACAGGGTGTCTGTTGTGGGGAGAGGAAGGGAAGGAGATTGTAAGCCACTCTGAGACTCCTTCGGATAGTGAAGGGCGTGGTATAAATCCAGTCTCTTCTTCTGCTTTGGCTTTAACTGACTTTATGACACTATACACTAAGGTCACCAACTACAGTTTGGAAAATTCTTGGATATTTGGGGTTGGCACCTGGGGAGGGAGGGGTTTTGGGAAGGGAACGGCACTCGGATACAGCCCACCCTCCAAAGCAGCCATTGTCTCCATGGCAGCTGATCTTAAAGAGGAGGAGGAGGAAGGAGGAAGGAGGAGGAGACTGGATTTATACCCTGCCCTTCACTACCTGAAGAAGTCTCAGAGTGGTTTACGATTTGGGAGCAAAACTGATGGAGGGGGGGGGGGAGGTTCTAAAAAAGCAACCGTCCATTTCACTTGATGACAAGATTGTGTGTTATTCCAGTGTCAAGATGGAGAAATGCTTTTCCCTTCCAAGGAAGAATTCCTAACCAGTGACAGTGGCACGAGTCATTCTTCTCACCACTGAGAGGGAGGGAGGGAGGGATGCCGCTGGCCATGTGCGTGATCCACCGCGGCAGGGTGATCATTAAAACACCTCACCTCTTAAGTTCGTCAGGAGCCACAGGGAAACCGGAAGGACCTGCCATCGCCTCTCACGCTTCAAAGGCAAAGGTAGCTGCTGCGCAACAACACTGTCCTCCAAAATCAGACTGAAGAGTATCCTTTCGCCAAAGGTCTTTAACGAATCCCTGACGTTCTTTGGGATTTGGAAATAATGGACAGAATGGGGTTTGCTGGGGGAAAGGGTTCATTAGCTACACACCAGATAAGCCAGATAAGGAGATAAGCCAGAAACCTCTGTTTGACCCTGACCCGCAGGTCATATTGAATTGTGCTACATTTTTATCTACAGCCCAAAGAATTTGCAGAGAGCAAGTATAGCAGAGTACAAGAGGTTATGGGTGACTTAGAGGACAAATCCTGTCTATAAACCTTGTTTTATTTCATATCATGAGAGTTTTAGAAATTTATAATTTTAAGAACTGCTTCTATATACTCTATATGTAATCCATATATAAACCAGTTTGAGATCTAATAGGGCATAGTGGTTAAGTGCATGGGTTCTAATCTGGGAGAACCGGGTTTGATTCCCTACTCCTCCACTTGCAGCTGGTGGATGACCTTGGGCAAGCCGTAGTTCTGACAAGAGCTGTTCTCTCAAGGGCAGTTCTCAAAAGAGCTCTCTCAGCCCCACCTACCTCACAGGGTGTCTGCTGTGGGGAGGGGAAGGGAAGAGTTTGTAAGCCCCTCTGAGATTCGAGTGAAGGTTGGGTATAAATCCAATCTCCTCCTCCTCCTCTTCTTCTTCTCCTTCTTCTTCTATCGGTTTTAGAAATGTTAAGCAAACTTTTAAAATTGTTACAATTGTATTACTGATGCAGTTAAAATATGGCTCCAACCAATTTGTGCTTGTGACGTACTGAATAAACTTGACTCGTCTCAACTACACACCAGATGGGACTACCAACTCGGGATTGGGAACCCCTTGGAGATTTGGGAGGGCCACCGAGGGAGGGGTGGTGTGGGGAGGGGCCTCGGCAGGGTAGAATGCCTCGCGTCCAACCGCCAAAGCAGCCATTTTCTCCTGTCTCTGTTGACTGGAGAGAGAGTTCCCAACCTCCAGCCGGGGGCGGGAGATCTCCCGGAATTACAACTGATCTCCAGGCTATCAGAAATTTATGTATTTAAAACATTTTTTCCACTTCTCCTGGAGAAAAGGGCTGCTTCAGAAGGTGAAAAACAAGGAGAACACCACATACAAAAATACAATACTAGAAAAGTGACTGATTTGAATAGAATATTAAAGAATTTATGATATATTGTATAAGTATAATTATCGTCATAATCTTCAAAATAAAGTCACAAGACATAGAAGAAGAAGAAGAAGAAGAAGAAGAAGAAGAAGAAGAAGAGATTGCATTTATACCCCACCCTTCACTCGGAGTCCCCTCCCCACAACAGACCCCCTGTGAGGTAGGTGGGGCTGAGAGAGCTCTTTTGAGAACTGCCCTTGAGAGAACAGCTCTTATCAGAACTACGGCTTGCCCAAGGTCACCCAGCAGCTGCATGTGGAGGAGTGGGGAATCAAACCCGGTTCCCCCAGATTAGAGTCCACGCACTTAGCCACTATACCAAACTGGCTCATATCGCATATGAAAACTCAATTTACAAAGATCTGATGCACCACAGACTTCATACATGAATGAAAGTCAGCCCTTCCTTAACAAACGTTCTTAGCCTGGGTTTGGATAAGGACTTTTGACAGGACTGCATGGCATTATCCCCTACCGGGTTCCCTCCCTTCCCCAAACCCCTCTCTCCCAGGCTCCACCCTCAAATCTTCAGGTATTTCTGAACTGATCTGGCAACCCTAGCCAAGCTTCCTTGGCAGAAGGGGAGGCCCCGACATGGGTCTCCCAGATCCTAGACTCTAAGCATCATGTCACGCTGGC
Source organism: Gekko japonicus (assembly GCF_001447785.1). NCBI lineage: Eukaryota > Metazoa > Chordata > Lepidosauria > Squamata > Gekkonidae > Gekko > Gekko japonicus. Next base: position 147,225 of record NW_015165289.1, read on the forward strand.
TCTTGCAGGTTAGTTCTGAAATGCAGAATCCCAGACAGAACCATCAATCACCCACAGGCTCCTCCCCCACTGGGGGTTGTCATACTGGGGCGGGGTTAGGCCAGTAGCGTAAAGACCACCAGCAAGTCAGGTGACCTGCAATTGTGACTAATAGCCCCCCCCCCAAGGTTATCTCTGCAGACACCTTTGCCCTTTTATGTTGTAGTTTTAGGACGGGGTTTTGTGCAGTGCACAGCACTAATTCTGTAAGATGCTTTGAGGCAAGGAGGGAAAGGTGAGGCATAAGCATATAAATACACAAGGAGAGACCCAGCAACCAGAAGGGAACCACACCGCAGAGAAGATCAGCCGGGAAGGCAAGTCTTTGCCCAAGAAGACAGAGTGATTCCCCCCCCCCCTCATTCCTGATTGGTCTTGTTCACAGGCCACATTAAACACATCTACACTTGTGTGCAGCGTATGCTTTTCTATGAACGTGCCTTGATCAATTCTCATGTTACAAGCAACCCATAAATGATGACTGAATGTGCAACTGAAACCCCACATTTATCCGGAGACCGATCCCTGGTTTCATTTGTAAAGCGATGAATGCGCATTGGCTCTTTCTTACAAACAGGTGTACTTGCATCAACTGTAACATGTGAACTGGGCTAATGAGACCAATATTCCCACAGAGCGGGGAGAAGGTCTTAAGCAGGCCTGGCCTAACTGTGGCTCTGGAGCCGTCTGCATCTTGACATGGGGGCTGATCCCTTCTCCTGCTCTTACCGTAATGCTCTGGTGCCTCTATGTCTCCCCAAGATGGATCCAGGTGGGTCGCCGTGTTGGTCTGAAGCAGCAGAACCAAGTCTGAGTCCAGTGGCACCTTGAAGACCAACAAAGCTTTATTCAATGTATCTAGGGTTGCCAGGTCCGACTCAGGAAATATCTGGGGACTTTGGGGGTGGAGCAACAATGGGACATCACTTTTGTGATGTCACTAGGGTTGCCAGGTGAGGCTGACAAGCCAGAAGGGAGTTCTGGCCATCACATTTAAAGGGACCGCATTCCTTGAAAATGCTTTCTCTCCATTGGAAATCATGGAGGATGGGGGCACCTTCTTTTGGGGCTCGTAGAACTGGACCCCTGGTCCAATCTTTCTGAAACTTGGGGTTATTTTTCAGGAGAGGCACCACCAGCTATGCTGAAAGTTTGGTGCCTCTACCTCAAAAAACAGCCCCCCCCCCCGCACCCAATACCCATGGATCAATTCTCCCTTATACCCTATGGGGACTGGTCTCCATAGGATATAATAGAGCACTCAGTGGCCATTTCTCTCTCCCCTCTGCATTTTGACAGCCCTGATTGGCAACCCTAAATGTATCTAATGATCTCCATCTTTGGTATGGTTGCCAGGTCGCTCCTGGTCACCGGTGGAGGATGGGAGGGTATGGTTGTCAGATCCAGGTTGGGAAACTCCTGGAGAGTTGGGGATGGAGTCTGAGGAGGGCAGGGACCCCAGTGAAGTATAGTGCCATACAGCTGCGGCACAGCCAGTAGAACAATGTTTTAACTGACATATTAATTTGATTTTATTTATAATATTACACCGGTGCCTCTATGAGTTTGGATATTAGAAACTTCTGTTCTGTTTCTCTTCTCTGGCTAAAGTGTAAGTTAGGCCTGTGTAAGCAAGTAAAGGGGCTGTGGTGGCTCACAGGTTAAGACGCTGAGCAACAGACAGGAAGGTTCAAAAGCAGGAAATTGCAAGTAGATAAATAGGTATTGCTCCGGTGGAAAGGTGTTCCATGCACCTCGGCGTTTAGTCATGCTGGCCACATGACCATGGAGAAGTCTTCGGACAGCGCTGGCTCTTTGGCTTGGAAACGGAGATGAGGACCACCCTCCTCGACTCAGATTCTGACTGGCTCTTGAACAAGGGAAACCTTTACTTTAAGCAAGACAAGCAAACATTCATCTCTTATCTATGTTGCCTGAAGCAGCTGTCTGGAGTCGCTAATGAGCCTTGAACATAGTGTTAATAGGGTGAGGGAGGTTGGGACTAGAAATGAATAGACTTACACAGACTCTTGTCTTATTTCTGGTGACAGGTTCATGTGTTCTGCCCTATGTTTTGATATAAGGTTCCAAGGAGTCTGGGTGAGCTGGTAATTCTTATTCCTTATCTAAGAATGATGCTTCTTGCTTGGTTACGGAGAGTCCTTGGTTATGGTGAAAGACGACCCTGTTCTTTGTCAAGTAAACAATGAAGATACAATGCAACTGTACCCCTCCCTGGCGTTAACCAATGAATGTATGTCAGCTCAAATGATGCACTTTTACCTGTCACCAATGAATATTTCTATATGCTGTTACCTTTGCTTATGTCATTTTTGGATATAAAACCTTTATTTCCCCCCTTATTTTAAACCAGAAAGCAGTTTGTTTAGCTAGCCTTTTAGCTAAGCTCTGCTCTCCAAAATGATTGCAATAAACTTTGTTTGTCCTCCTCTTCACCTGGACTCCAGTTGAGTGTCTTTTATTGGGTTAAGACATTCAGCCATAGATTTGGGCAATACAGTTGACCCTCCAAAGCAGCCATTTTCTCCAGGGATCAAAAACTAGACAGGCTTTGGTGTAATTACAATAGGAAAAATAGGGCTCACCAAAGAAAATTACTCTTCTATATCTTTAACACACTTAGTTGTATTATTATTATAACAAATTTCCTTATAACAAATTTCCTGTATTAACTAGCATTAATTCATTATATATGAAGTACATTTCATGAACATAAGCAAAGCCAGTAAATGATAATATGAGAACAACACAAAACAATAGAAAATCTTGATGTAGTTATTCTTGACGTTGTTTTGGCTAAGCTCCTGGAATGTTTACTCTTTGAGACGTCCTGAAGGAGCTGTAAAGTGTGCAAAGCAAACTGAGGAGTCCTCGTTATACGAGTTCCTGAACAGTGTTTATCACTCCTTTATTTGAAGCTTTGGGAAGACATTAGAGAGAGGTTGCGTTGATCCACATTACTGTCATTCCTGACAACTGACTTGTTTCCAAGCCGAAGAGCCAGCGCTGTCCAAAGACTTCTCCGTGGTCATGTGGCCGGCATGACTAGACACCGAGGTGCACGGAACACTGTTACCTTCCCACTGAAGTGGTACCTATTTTCAAATGAAGGAGTGATAAACACTGTTAATCGTTTGACTTTCCAAACTGTTGACACCTGATCTAGAACACTTCTTAGATACATTGTTTTACGATCATGTTACCATTATAGAATGTTAGAACCTTTGTTTATGTTGTTGATTGTAAAAGTGAAAACCCAATAAAAACAGTTATAAAAAAATACAGAACATTTATTATGAGGAAATTTGTTATAATAATACAACTAAGGCCCCGGTCACACGGACCGGAAAATGCGGGGGGAACATGGCTGTTTGCCCCGGAACAAAGTAACGCGCGGCAGCCCGATCAGACGTCCCGTTGAAGTCCCGTGGTTAGGCCGTTAGGTGCCGATCACACGGCTAGTCTACAGCGCAGCGTGATCACACCGGCAATTGTGCTGTGCTGCTTCTGTGGCAAACGGGATTTTTTTTGTCTCACTGAAGTTTGCGCATGCGCATGATCGTTTGTGTGCATCCTGTGGAGACTTTAAAAAACACATCCAGTTTGCAACGGGACATGGGCGGGCGCTGGATGCCACGGGTTTCTAGCGGAAACGCGATCAGACACCCGCCCTTGCCCCGCATTTTCCAGAACATCATATGTGGTAGTTTTTTACTCTGCATCTTCGGCAAGAAGCCACGGGTGCACTATGCTTCCCAGATGTTGTGGTGTGATTGCGCCCGGAAAATCCGCCATGCACTCATCGCTCTACCGTGGCAAATCCTCGGTATGAACGGGGCCAATGTGTGTTAAAGATATAGAAGAGTGTGCCCTTCTTCGGTGTGCCCTATTTTTCCTATTTTCTCCAGGGAAGCTTATCTCTGTAGTCTGGAGCAACGCTCCCTCTAAGCTGTGGAGTCTTGTGAGCAAAAATTCTACTTTGTGAGCTCCTGGCATTAAAGCTGTGAGTGGCTACTGCACAAATTAGTCTCCTCTGGAGCCACCCTTCCTGAGCTCAGACAAAAATGTGTGAGCCAGAGACTAAAAAATCTGCGAGCTCACACTAAGTCCGCTTAAGAGGGAACACAGGTCTGGCAATGAGCTGTGATTCCGGGGGATCCCCAGGTCCTACCTGGAGGCTGGCATCCCTAGGCCTCTGTCTGCATTCCCACCCACCCCCGCCCTGTTTGCCATGTGCGTTCTTGCGCTGTTCTGAGTCACCCTGTGCAAAGTAGAGTCTTCCGGTGTGGTTAAGGCAATCCGGCGGCGTCCTATAGCCGGAGCCATTCCGGCCAGGTGATTAGCGACTCTGGCCGCCTCCTCCTGGGCGGCTGTTGACGACGGCGACTCAGCAGAGCAACCCCGAGGAGGCGATCACGAGACCTGCCCGGGCCCGGCCGAGGGGAAGGGCGGCGCAAAGGTCCCGCGTTGCGACAGGCGGCGGCCGGCACGTTCCGGGGACTGCGGCACAGGGCGGGAGGAGGAGGCGCCGCGCCTCACGGACCCCCCCTGCCGGCGCCGGGAGGAAGGACGCCGCTTCCTTCTCTTATGCAGGCGGAGGAGGCGAGACTGGGGGAGGGGGGGCGATTGGGGGTCGGGAAGGGCATTCAGGAGTTTCGGTGGGATGGCGGTCTCGTCCGCATCGGACCCCAATAAGGACACAAAGCAGATAGCCCAGCAAAAAAAAAGCAAAAAAAGAGAGGATGTTTTGCCCGACTCCTTCAAACCAGGGGCTACCATGACAAACCTCATTTTAAATACCCCTCTTGTTGAAGCTCCGGTCATGGCTACTAACCTCCCGACCCCAAAAAGAGGACATTTGCATCAGGTTGTTTTTTTTTAAAGAGCCCAAAGAGGACGGACACCCCAAAAAGAGGATACGTCCCGTGTTCCCTCTAAGCTGAGTTAGTGTGAGCTAGCTCACAGTTTTTTTTAGCCTCCGGCTCACACATTTTTGTCTGAGCTCAGGAAGGAGGGCTCCGGAGCAAACTAACTGATGCAGCAGCCAAATCGCTCGCTCACGACTTTGAGGCCGGTAGCTCACCAAGTAGAATTTGCGCTCACGAGACTTCACAGCATAGAGGGAGCATAGAGGACTTCTGGTAACCCTAGATAACCCCAAATCCGCTTCCCCCAAGTAACGGCAGGGGGGGACTCTGTGCTATAAAGGAGGGCAGGATGAGTTCTACCTCTGGCAGCCCCCCCCCCCCAATACCGGTTGGGAAATGGCTGTTAACACGCCGAGTCTCCCTAAGCCAGGATTTAAGGGCACCGTTCCTCTGAGCATATGCAGAGGGAGGCAAAAGGCCTTGAAGGGAACCAGAGGTGATTTCCCCTCCGCCGTTTGCCGCAAGGATTTAAAAGCCCCGTTCCTCTGTAAAGTTGATTCTTAAGACCGAAGCCTCAGTTGTAGTTGTTTTCCTTTCTTTTTTTAAAAAAACCCCAAAGGGAATCGGGGAAGGTCTCGCCAGCCCTGTTTGCTATGGGGGGGGGGGCAAGAAAAGTCACGGTGTGCGTAGGTCTCTCTCCCTCTTCCATTGTGTCCTCTCAACGACCCTAAGGGGTAGGCCGAGACGCTCGTCCGAGCCAGGACGTAATCCCGGAGTTCTAGGTTTAGCGGGCTTGCCCCGTTAAACAACGCTGCTCCTTGGCGACAGGCCCACTCTATCCCTGCCCCGTCTTTGGCTTTCAGCCGTCAGCCTCTTCGAGGCACGTTCGAATCCAGGTGGGGCCGCCGAACGATCTGCAAGGAGGAAACTGTGTTTCAGAGTCACGCGCGGGTTGCATTCCTAGGGCAGCCAGGGTTAGCGCCCCTAGTCTCTTCTGCGTGGGAACTGGGGTTGCCAGCTCCAGGTAAGGAAATTTCTGGAGATTTTGTGGTGGAACCTGAGGAAGGCAGGGTTTGGGGAGAGGGAGAGAGGCCTCCGCCAGATATAAAACCATTGGAGTCCACCCTCCAAAGCTGCCATGTTCTGGGGTTGGGCGGGGGGGAGACGACGACAGATCTTTGTTGTCTGGAATTGAGATGTAATTCTGCGAGCTCGGCAACCCTAGGAATATATTAAGCTTCGGCTAAAGGGACAGGGCATTCTCCCCCCCCCCCCCCCCACCCCCGGCCAACCCTTCAACTTCTCTGTTGCTGCGCGCAGCTCCGGTTCCCCAATCCTAGGTCTGGAAGCAAACTCATCTAGTCAGTGGGATTTATGCTCTCTCAAGTGTAACGTAGGATTGAAGCATTTCTCTCCACCCAGCGTCCCTCAGATGCATCAAGGGGGTGATGTTCCGCTCTAAGGGACAAACTAGGGTTGCCGGCCTCCAGGTGAGGCCTGGAGATCTCCCGCTTTGCCAACTGAGCCCCAGCTGACAGAGACTGGCTCCCCTGGAGGAAATGGCTGCTTGGAAGGGTTGGACTCTATGGCCTTGTACCATGCCGAGGCCCCTCTCCTCCCCAAACCACGCTCTCTCCCGGACCCACCCCCAAAGTCTCCAGGTATTTTCCAACCCAGACCTGGCAACCCTAGATTAACGTCTTTTTATTTATTACCCAGGATTTGGCAAGAAATAGTGTTGCGTCCACCGTTCAGTTAATAGCGGCCTAAGGATTACTCCATTGACCACGGGGGGGGGGGTTTGTCAACAGCAAGAACTCCTTGAAAGCGCGCCCATGCAAGGCCGAGAGCAAAAATTGGGCAGCCCTGCCCAAGCAGCGGTGCGTGCCCAGGCCCGAGCAAGGGGGGTTCATCCAAGAGGGTCAGCCGCGGAGGCTTCGGCTCCTTGCTTTCCTCCCTCCCCCGTCCCGGAGATGGCGCAGTCCGGAACGAAGAAAGGGGAGGAGAGCTGTGTATCGTGGTGACGTCACAATGCCCGGCTCGATTGTTGTGCCGCCTTTGATCAGCTGAGCCGCGTCGGGCGCAGAGAGAGAGAGAGCCAAGCGCCGGGTCTGGGAGAAGCAGCCATGAAGTTCCAGTACAAGGAGGACCACCCGTTCGAGTACCGGAAAAAAGAAGGGGAGAAGATCCGAAAGAAATACCCCGACCGAGGGGCCGGGGGGGGGGGGGGGGGGGGCTTGGCGTCGATCGAGGACCCATCCAGACGTGCTCCGGGAGTTCCGTGTCCCCAAACTATTAAAATAGCAGGATCCCTTCCTCCTCCCGTGCCTAACCTCGCTCCCCAAACTGGGCTGCCGCACGCATTGGAAGGGGGTGGTGGTGGATTTGACTCAGCTGGGGGGAAGCTCCCAACGCGGAACTCACGGCGCATGTGCGGACTGGATGACTCGGAGGGGGGGAGTGCGCCTTCTAAGCTGTGGTTTATTGTGAGCGAAATTTCTGTTTTGTGAGCTACCGGCTTTAAAGTGAGCGAGCGATTTGGCTGCTGCATCAATTAGTTTGCTCTGGAGCCCTCCTTCCTGAGCTGAGACAAGAATGTGTGAGCCGGAGGCTAAAAAACTCTGAGCTGGCTCACACGAACTCCGCTTAGAGGGAATGCTGCTCGGAAGGCGCGTGTTCCGTGGAGGACCTGCTTTCCCGATCTCGGTGTTGCACTGGATGGGCGCGGGATTATTGCCACTACTAAGCCTGGAGGATCGCGTCCCTTTAATGCAGACCGAGTGCGTAGCCGAAGCTTGCCATAGTGTACTATGGAGATAGATAGGACTGTTAAGCTCAAGCTTTTCCCCTTCCTCCAGGCCGTTGGCAACCTGAGATCGTGGGCGTCGCCGGCCTTATGTCTCCCAGGTGTGGCTCTGTCTGGCTTTTGCCTGGGTTGATCAGGATGCTGCGCGGAGCGTAGCTCGCCATCCTCCCCCCCCTCCCCGCCCCAATAAAAAAATGGAGTCGGAAGGACAAGGGCGGTGTGGATGCAGTAACCTTCAGGGCGGGGGGGGGGAGCCGGAGCGGTCTAGGAAGGAGCCATTCCCCGACTCCCCCCGCCCGCCATTGCCTCGGGGCCTGTTTTGACAGATGTCCTTGGCGGTCTCGAGACGGTGGCCTTGGGCCCGGCTGCGCCTCCCCTGCTGGAGGGGATGACGGGCGATTTGCAAAGTCGAGGGGCGGATCTTTTCTGCAGACTCATCTCGGGGGAGGTTTGCCAGGAAATACATAACACTGAAAGCCCGGGGATACCAAACAACAACAACAGCGCTCTGTCCCTTTAAGAGAGGTTTAATGGGTGTGTGTGTGTGGGGGGGTGTTATTGACCACTTGGTGTTATTTACCTTCATGCCTTGGAATTTTCAGCTTGTTCATTTCCACAGGCTTCGGGCCTCCCTTAAAGGGACAGGACGTATTTCTCCCTGTCGGCTCGGGATCCCTATTGCAAACACCTGTCCTTGACCTTACCGAATGTAAGAAGTTAAACTGGACTCACTGGGAACTACCAACTCTCCCCTCCCTGCCTGAGAGCCAGTTTGGTGTAGTGGCGGAGTGCAGATTCTTATCTGGGAGAACCGGGTTTGATTCCCCACTCCTGCACATGCAGCTGCTAGTGTGACCTGGGGTCAGTCATAACTTCTTTCAGAGCTGTTCTCTCAAGGGCAGTTCTGGACAATGTTCCCTCTAAGCTGAGTTAGTGTGAGCTAGCTCACAGTTTTTTAGCCTCCAGCTCACACATTTTTTGTCTTGGCTCAGGAAGGATGGCTCCAGGGCAAACTGATTTATGCAGTAGCCGAATCTCTCGCTCACAACTTTAATGCCAGTAGCTCACAAAGTAGAATTTTTGCTCACAAGACTGTGTGGCTTAGAGGGAACATTGGTTCTGGAGAGAGCTCTCTCAGCCCCACCTGCCTCACAGGGTGTCTGTTGTGGGGAGGGGAAGGGAAAGGGATTATAAGCCGCTCTGAGACTCCTTTGGGTAGTGAAGGGCAGGGGTAGAAATCCAACTGTTCTTCTTCTTCTTCTCTTTATTGTTATTGTATTCTACAGAACTCTCTGACCTGCATTGATGTTGTTTTCCAAACAGAATGTACTTCCAGCCAGATCGTAAACCAGGTGCCATTGGCTTCCAGGGCTTGACTTCAGTAGGGGCTAGTGTAGGGGTTAGAGGGATACCTGGGTTTAATCAGTCAAATTTATCATTACAGTCAGTGACCAGTGCACTCAATAATTTTTCATAAAAACATTTGAATAATAAATATGAGATAAAACCAACAGTGGCATTTTTGTTAAAAATCTGTGACTATAACATAGAGATAAAATAAGACGGCCATAAAATTTGTATATACTTTAAATCAAAGATTAGAAAATCTAATTGCCATGCGTTTTACGCTCCTTGTAAACCTGGGCACAAAATCTAGATACCTGGGTTCAAACTCTCACCGACCAAGGCCACTAGGTGACCTTGGGCTGGTGAGTCTTGCATGGCCTAACCTACCTCACAGGTTTATTGTGAGGATAAAACAGGAGAGGGGAAAGGGGGGAAGAAAAATATAACAGAGAGAGAGAGAAAAATTATTTATTCACTTTCAGTCCCCCCCCCCCCAGGGGGGGCTGATTATCTATTGACACATATTTGGCTGCAATCTTGAAACATGTTCCTTCTTAATGACTTGGTTTTCCAGTTGTGCTCAGAGGTCGGGGCTTTACAGAAATGGAACCAATAAATTGTCATCTTGTTGGTGTCCTCAGGGACCAATCAGAGTGTTTTCCTGGCCCGTAGCTACGGTGCTCCTATTGGTGGCTCTGCCCCCTTCCTTAAAGGGATCCCTTTAAATGCTTTTGAGAAGAAGTGTGTGTGTGTGGGGTGACGGCCTGCGCCCATCTCACTTCATCTTGCAAGATTTAAAGGGCCCTCTGGCTGATCAGCTAAAAGACCCTTTAAATCTTGAGGGAAAGGAGAGAGGCGTGGACCACCGCCCCTTCATTGTGGCAAATAACGGCAGGCCCACCAGAAAAAAATTTGCCCCGCAAGTCACAAAATCCTGGCCACGGGCCTGGTGTTTTCCCCCGTATTCCTCTTGGTTCCTACAGAGCAGTGTTCTATATCACTGTGTCATTCCACTTCTGCAAGTGGGAAAATGAGGCTTCTGTTACAGGAAGTGTCAGAATCTGAGATTTATTTGATTACTTTTTTAACAGAAAATGATAAAAACATTTCTTTATACGAGAAAAACATTTATCTCTAGAGATATACCTAAAATGCTGGATTCCCCCCCCCCCCCCCCCCCCCACCCCGCTAACAGGTTCCATTGCTCTCCAATATTCCTATTTTGGGTAGATCGAGTTGGTCAGCCGTTTTGGTCTGAAACAGTAGAACAGATTTAGAGTCCAATGGTTGTTGGTCTTAAAGGTGCCACTAGACTCTAAATATATCCTATTTTGGGTAAACACAGTCATTGTTTTGTATCTTATTAGGCACTGACATCCCAACATTAGTTGAGTCCCATGTTCCCTCTAAGCTAAGTTGGTGTGAGCTAGCTCACAGGTTTTTAGCCTCTGGCTCACAGATTTTTGCCTTAGCTCAGGAAGGAGGGCCCCAGGGCAAACTAATTGATGCAGCAGCCAAATCACTTGCTTGCATCTTTAATGCCAGTCGCTCACAAAGCAGAATTTTTGCTCACAGGACTCCACAGCTTAGAGGGAGTATTGGTTGAGTCCAACAGTTTTAACGATCATTCTGTTAACAGGGAGGGGGGGGTGTAGCTGTTTGTCGAGCTGAAGCAACCTCCGTGGCACCCGGCATGGCCTACAGGACAGCTATAAGCCACAGAAGGGTAAAAGATAGGGTTGGCAGCTACCTGCCCGGAGAAGAAGTAGTCCTGTCTCTTTATTTATTTATTGTTGCATTTATAGCCCTTCCTCCCCGCAAGTGTGCTCAGGGCGGCTCACATTGCTTTGCACAGTGTGCCAGGATTCATATACACATTTAAAGCATCAAAACATTTAAAACAATCAACAATTTCAAGTCAAAGTGCACACAGTGATTATTTATTTATGTATTGCTTCTATTTGTATCCTGCCTTGCCGGACACGCTGGCTCAAGGCGGCTAACAAAGTTAAAATAACATAAACAATACAGCAAACAATTAATAAATACAATACCAAGTTAAAACAGCAACAGTTTACAAATAAAACCGAAAGATGATGGCGATAGTCTAAATCACATCCAATGATAGGCGTAGCATCCAGCGAGGTCTCAGGCCAGAAGATGTTCTAGATTTCAGGCCAGAAGATGTTCCAGGGCATATTCATCAGTGGCAGCCCCTAGTCGAAAGCCTGGTGGAAGAGCTCCGTTTTACAGGCCCTGCGGATCTGTAAGAGGTCCTGCAGGACCTTGATGTTCTCCGGGAGCTCATTCCACCAGTATGGGGCTGCCACTGAGAAAGGCCTGGTCCTGGTGATATTCAGCCTGGCTTCTTTCGGACCAGGGAGGGTCAAACGATGTTGTGACCCTGACCTCAGTGCTCTCTGGGGCACATATGCGGAGAGGCGGTCCCTCAAGTTATTATTAAGCAAGACGGTGTGCAAGCTCAAAGCAAATACAGGCTCCTGTTCTTCAAGGCGGTTTGGCTCGATCTCAACCACAGCCAGCCTACACCACAGATATTAGTAGTGGTCGTTGATGGTAATGTGGTGGGCGGCTCCTAATTAAAGGCCTGGTGGAAGAGCTCCGTCTTGCAAGCCCTGCAGAACTGTACAAGATCCCGCAGGGCCCTGATCTCCTCCCGGGGCTCATTCCACCAGTAAGGAGCCGCCACTGAAAAGGCCCTGGCTCTAGTAGCCATGAGCCTGACCTCCCTGGGGCCTGGAATGACCAGTCGGTGTTGCGCCCCCGACCGTAGTGTAGACTGTAACAGAGGCTTAATGGGCTGTTATTTACCAGGTGACGTCATTGAACTCCATGCCATAAAAAACCTTTACCGTGCCCATTTCCACACACTTAAAGGGACAGGATGCTTGCACACGAAAGCTGATACATACCCAGAATTCAACTTTGTTGGTCTTAAAAGGAGCCAATGGGCTCAGACTTTGTTCTGCTGCTTCAGACCAACACGGCTACCCACCTGGATCCTTCTCCAGGCCCTGTTAGCAAACCTTGTGATAACTCAACTGAATACCAGTTTCCTGTCTAGTAAGTATTTACAAGTATTTCACCACACATGTTCCAGATCTGCAAATTTTTTTGGACGTTCAACAGCCATCCAAAGGTATTGAAAAATCTTTCTTAGTCTCTGTGGAATGAAAGGTCCACCTGTAAACACACAGGATCTACACATTCAATTTCTCAGATGAGATTTAGATCAAGAAAAGGCTCTTTGGGGAGTTTGTGCAGACTTTAGGTTTCAGTCATCCGGAGACTCCAAGGATGGCCAGAACGCCCTGCTCCAATTCTCTAACCACGCTTGCAGATTTAAATAGTTTTTGTTCTAGGAGGCCCAGGAGGAAATGGCTCACATGTTTGTGTCATGAGACTTGTTTCTGATGTTTACCCTCCAGGGCACTGTGAATATCCTTTACCCAGGATTCAAGTGGGCACTGGCTGGAAACAGTCCGCTGAGAGTCCTTGGCTTCTTTCAGATTTCCCTTCCCTCCTGATGTTTCCTGCTAGGCCTTTTAAAAGAATGCTGAATTTCGGTGGGCTTAGACGGGAGTAACTCCCTTTCGGCTTATGCTGTAAATTCCCGAGTCTCCTTATCAACAGTGCCTTGGCTGAGCATTTCAAGCAAAAACGTGCCTTGAGCCCATGGGGAGCCAGTTTGGTGTAGCAGTTAAGAGCGTGGACTCTGATCTGGGAGAGCTGGGTTTGATTCCCCACTCCTCCTCCACGTGTAGCTGCTGGTGTGACCTCTGGTCTGTCACAAGTTCTCTCAGAGCAGTCCTCAAAAGAGCTCTCTCAGCCCCACCGACCTCACAGGGTGTCTGTTGTGGGGAGGGGAAGGGAAAGGGACTGTGAGACTCCTTCATGTAGTGAAGGGAGGGGTCTAAATCCAGTTTCCTCCTCCTCCTCGTCACTGGAGCAAGCTGGGAAGGAATGGGGAGCTTGGGGCTGGGCTGGGGGTGGGGAGATGGGTGCTTGAAGTGGTGAAGGGGGCAGAACCAGGTCAGCCTAGCAGGCAACGGGGTGGCAATCATCAGACAGAGCTTGAGGGTCAGAGACCAGGTGGCACTCTGGATTGTATTCCTCTTGGTCTAGACCTGTAGTCAGGTAAAGAAGGGAAGGATGAGGTGAATCTAGGGTTTCTGGTGATTGCTAGAGGTTCCCTTGTCGCTCTACCCTCCTGGGATGCTTCCCCCTCCACAACCTTCCCGGTGGTTGCCTGGCAACCCCTAGGCGGATCAGAGCCTCGCTATGCCTTTCCATCACGTAGCTGTCCTGAGAGTTTGCTGCCTTTCGCCTGTCCCTGAAGGACATGGGCGCAGTGGCACCTCTGAAAATCCACCCCATCCCCGGACTGTGCCATAGGTTAGAGATCAGTCGCGTGCACTGTGGGCGATGCCAGCATCTGTACGCTGCAGGGACACAACTCCTCCCTGGGCCACTGGCAGTGGAGGCAGCAGTACGTTTGGTGTGGTGGTTAAGTGCGCGGACTCTGATCTGGGAGAACCAGGTTTGATTCCCCACTTGCACCTGCTGGATGACCTTGGGCAAGCCATAGATCTGGCACAGCAGTTCTTTAAAAAGAGCAGTTTCTGTCAGAGCTCTCTCAGCCCCACCTACCTCACAGGGTGTCTGTTGTGGGGAGGGGAAGGGAAAGGAGTTTGTGAGCCGCTCTGAGACTCCCTTGGGTAGTGAAGGGCGGGGTATGAATCCAATCTCCTCCTCCTCCTCCTCCTCTTCTACATGGACCAGTGGGATAACCCGACTGCAGCTGCCAGAGCATCCTTGGTCCCTGCCAGCTTCCTCAGCGGTGCGCCAAGTGCTGCTGTTTATTTCCTTTGTTTCTGTGCCACCTTTCTATCCAATGGGGACTCAAAGCAGCTGGAATTGTGCTCCTTTCCCCTGTTTTATCCTCACAACAACCCTGTGAGGTAGGTTAGGGTGTGTGGCTGGTCCAAGGTCATCCAGCAACGTTCCATGGCAGAGGGGTCCCCCAGATCCTCATCCAACCAAGACATTATGCTGGCTCTCATGCGTCCAGCTGTGGAGCCCAGAGGGAGTATGGCTCTCATGGGCTTGTGCTTGTATCCAGGGGTCATTTCCTGCGGGAGCGCACAGGAGCTCCAGCAGTAAAGAGTCCGGGCACATGCAACAAGCCCTGCCCCCTGCTCCCAGCAGCCCTCAGTCAGAGCAAGAAGCAGCCAGGTAAGTTGCAGAGCCCCCGGCCCAACACAGTCCAGTGGCACCTTTAAGACCAAGTTTTATTCAGGTACCAGCTCTCCCTCCTCTGCTAGGACAGATCTGCACCCCCCCCCAATAGCTAGCAATCCAAAACAGTCCAGTGGAGCCTGAGTGATGGGTGTTGCCTTCTGACATGATGTCAGGGTGTGTGGCATATGCTAATGAGTTATGCTAATGAGCTCCTGCACCTCTTTTTCTACGAAATGACCCCTGCTTGTACCAAATGCTGCCCAATGAAACCAGCATCTGGCAAGAAATCAGAAGCATTCGGGGTCCCCCACCCTTTTGTAGCTTTTTGCCACTTAATATTTTCTTTCTTTTTTTTTAATCCCCCAGAGGGGTATATTTTCTTTTCATTCTTTTTTTTAATAATCTTTTTATTAGTTTTCAAAAAGAAAATAAAGAAATAATCCTACATATTTTAACACATCAAAAAAAAATTAAACCATACATGTAGTAATAAATTGATCATTCCATCTTCTCTGATATATTTTTATCCCATCAATTTTTCAAATCACTTATTTCATGCTTCTCTATATAGCTCCCAAAATTAATTATAATAAATTATCTAAGTTGACAAATTGATAATAAAAATTCTCTATAAATATTTAATTATTTTCATTCCTATGGAGCTAAATTTACAGTAATCCATATCTAGTTTTCTATAAAGATCATTTATGAGCCACCCCATTGCGAGTCATTCGATAGTTTGAACCCTATCTAGATCTAAATATTTCCGCATAACCCAGATTAAATCCTAATACTCATTCCTTATTATCAACATCAATACCAAACCCACACACAATAATGTAAAAAACAAAAACAAAACTAAACAATAAAGATTACAATCACTTGCAGCTTCTTTCACATTCCCCATTAAGACAAAAAACAATACAAAAGGTCTACCACAAGGAAAAGTTATGCTATGAAAATTCTCTTTAGGTATTTAATTATTTTCCTCCCTGTGGAGTTATGCTTATAATTTTCTATTTAAAAAAAACACCTAAGAGCTCATAAACTTTTCTTCTTGATTCTAATTATCAACAAAATACAAAAATAACAACCTTATTTTAACTACTTTATGTTACCCACCAATAGTCCAGAAATAAACCCAATCATACTCTTCTATTTCATTATTAACCATCAATATATTACTCATACATTGTGACACATAAACATGAAACCAAACAATTAAACAAAAACAGATTAACAGTCTCAAACACCTTCTTCCATAATTAGATCAGGACCTTTACAGAAATTCTCATCAATGTCCATTGCCTTCTTAAAAAGCCATTATTTGCCAAATAGAAGGATTATATTCTACTCCAGATCATATTCTTGTCTCAGATTCTTTCCCCAGCTTTCTGTTGCCTCCTCCTTTTTCTCAACCTCTATTTGATGCCTTAAATTCTTGTATTCTTGAGATCTTAATTTCAAGCTTTCCCTTTCCCCTTTTCTTTTCCATAATCCATTTGTCGTTCTTTTGTAAGTTTTAGAATTCTTTCCACAGTCTCTTGACTCCCTGTTTTTAGTCACCTTCTTTCTCTTTTTTACAGAAAATTTTAAAGAATGTCCTTTTTTCACTTCTTTTTTCTTCTTCAATCTTATTAGATCTTTTCGATGGTGTCTTCTATAAATATCCGTCCCATCTGCCACATTCTGTGTTATAGAAAGCTTCTTATCCACTGGCTCCCTCTCCTGGCAACAATCCTGTAGTTCAACTGAGTCTTGCAAATGCAAATTAGGTTCTTCATGGTTTTCTACGTGTACTTGCTCATTCTGAGATTCTTTAAGCAAGTTTTTACAAGCTGTTTCAACTGCTTGTTTGATTGTATCTGACAAGAATCTTTTAAATTGATCATAAGTGAGGTCTCCTACTAGCATATTCAGGTCCAACTCTTCCTCTGTCGCTGCCATTTTCTTCTTCCACCCTAAATAATGCTTTTAACTTTTATTACGCTTTTAAATGTTGTTTCTTAAAGTTTCACAACCAACACAAAACTGGTCAGCTAGCATTCAATAAATCCAGTTCTATAGTTCTTACTTTTGGCTACCAATGTTCTTATAAACCGGCTTTTTCTTTCTTTTTCTTTCTCCTTTCTTACCCTTTCTCCCAAGCAGTCATTCCCCCCCCCCCCCCCCCTTCCCCCCCCCAGTCCTTCCCTAGCCGCTTTCTCCAACACTTTGGGAATAACTGAAGTTTTTTTTGGCTCAGTGTTACTTTTAACGTTGCATGAAGTACACGAAAAACTATAACGATGTGTTACTTGCCATCTGGTGAAGTTAAAAACAAACGGTCGCCGCTTAGGCCTCATGCCGCTTAGGTCTCATGCTTCCTCCCATCTTTGTTCCTGTTTCTGGGGCACAACATCAGCTTCCCCGCGATCGCCATCAGCGGGAGTAGATGAAGAAAAGCCCCCTGCGACTCCACCTCCCTCCAGGAAGCGGAGCGATACCCACCCGAATATTTGGGAGGTCCCTAAAGAGCGAAGTGGGAGCATGCGTCTTGGGAGCATCCTGAGAAATGCCCGCTCGCAGCACCATTCCGCGCAGACTCCGTCCTCTGTTTATCAACAATATTTTTCGCCGCACTTTGCTGTCCTCACAGGGCCACCGAGGCGGGAAACATACAAATTAAAATCTAATCTTAAAAGCTATTTCAGCCGATACACTCAAATGCATCATTAAAACCAGAGCTTAAAGTAAGCACAGGAAATAAAACATTGGGGAGGGAGGAGGGAATCACTGAGCAAATGCAAAGCAAAACAAACAATGAATCTTCACCCACTATCAGAAGAGGGCGAGAGAAGCGGACAGGCGAATCCCCGTGGGGAGAGAGAATGGCAGAGCTTCGGTGCCATGACCGAGAAGGCCGTTGCCATCTGCCTAATCCCAGAAGGTGAGGGCAGATGAAAAAGGGCCTCTGCAGATGGTCACAGTGGTCATGTACAAAAGCAAGGCTGCCTTTGGGTTCCTAACTGGGAAGAAGAAGGTGTTGGTTTTATACTCCACTTTTCACTATCTGAAGGAGTCTCAGAGCGGCATTCAATCACCTTCTCTTCCTCTCCCCACAACAGACATCCTGTGAGGTAGGTGGGGCTGAGAGAGCTCCCAGAGAACTTGTGATTGACCCAAGGTCACCCAGCTGGTTGCATGTGGAGAAGTGGGGAGCCAAACCCAGTTCTTCCAGATTAGAGTCCGCCACTCTTAACCACTACACCACAGCTGGCTCTCACAGCTGGGAAGCGAAAGGTGGCAGGAAAAAAGATGCATGGTGAAAATCCCACTTGTCTTTGTTCAGTCTAGTTTTGTTCTGCTCCTGGTTTGCTGGCCCCGGAGCACAAGGCTTTCCCTCCTCCAGGCAAGGAAGGAGCATCGAGGGCAAGTGGGCCACGCAGCCTCATAGCTGGCCGCAAGAGGGTAGGAAAACTGATGCCCACTCCGCCATGCACAGTTGTGACCCTAGGGAGAGGAGAAGCCGTCTTGACCTGGTGGTGCAGGCGTGGTCCCATCCCAACTCCCATTTCTGATGCACTTGGCTGAGTCTTAGGGATGGAAAGTGGCAACTTACAGTGCCCCGTAGGGTTTTCAAGAAGAAGAAGAAGAGATTGGATTTATACCCCGCCCTTCACTACCCGAAGGAGTCTCAGAGCGGTTTACAAACTCCTTTCCCTTCCCCTCCCCACAACAGACACCCTGTGAGGTACGTGGGGCTGAGAGAGCTCTTTCGAGGACTGTTCTTGAGAGAAGAAGAGGAGATTGGATCACCATCCCTCTGATGGGGGCAGGTTTCCCCCCAATTTTGTGGGCCCCAATCTGCTGGTCGGCTGTGTGAGAGTTGGGGGGGGCATTAAGCCACAAGCTTCACAGAACAGACTGGTTATGCAGAGAGGTTTGAAGAAAGAGAGAGCTGGTTACCATCTCACTGTGGGGAAGATGGCTTTTGTACTCAGGGGTCATTTCGTAGAAAAAGAGGTGCAGGAGCTCATTAGCATAACTTATTTGCATATGCCACACCCCCTGACATCCCCGGAAGTGTGTCAGAAGGCAACACCCACCGCTCAGGCTCCACTGGACAGTTTTGGATTGCTAGCTATTGGGGGGGGGGGAAACGTGCAGATCTGTCCTGGCAGAGGAGGGAGAGCTTGTACCTGAATAAAACTTGGTCTTAAAGGTGCCACTGGACTGTTTTGGACTGGGGGGGTGGGCTCTGCAACTTACCTGGCTGCTTCTTGCTCTGACTGAGGGCTGCTGGGAGCAGGGGGTGGGGCTTGTTGCATGTGCCCGCCCACTGGGCTCTTTACTGCCGGAGCTCCACTCTTGTGCACTCCGGCAGGAAATGACCCCTGTTTGTACTCCGGAATCCTCCTTCCTGCCACAACTCATTGGCCAGTTTAAAGATGGAATGATTTTCCTAGACAGCCATTCGACCAGCCCCGATTCAGATAGATGAATTAGGGGCTGATCCCTGTTCCTATTTGCAGTTTAGACTAGGTCATTAAAATGAAATGTCTGTGTGAAGCAGGGCCGTAGCTAAACCCTTACTTGTGGGGTGGCCCTGGGAAAAGTGGGGTGGCCGGACTGTGTGTGTGTGCGCGCGAAGCACGCGCACGCTGCACGCACATCACCCGGAAGTGACGTAATGACGCTGGGCACGCCCCCAGCGTGCCCCGCATTGGCAATAAAGCTAGGAGCCTGCCAAGTTGTGGCCTGCAGGTTCAATAAACTGCATTCAAACAAATGCGCAGGAAACAAAGCAACAAAACAAATTGCCTGAAACCACCCACCCACACACACACACAGGCAACCTCTCTTTATAGTAACTAAGAGTAAGGCTCCTGGATTAAATGGATCTGGAAAATGTGGTGTGTGTGGGGGGGAGAGGACGGAGCTGGCTGCCTGACAAATGAGAAAAGCCACCAGGTACCTCCCTCTGCCCAGTCCCACTGAATGGAAGGAGGTTCGTTTCAGGACCGTAGTAGGCTTTGTCTGAAAGTTAGTCGTGGGAAGGGGCAGCTTCATAAATTGCTGGATGTGCCCGTAGAGCCGCAGGAGTCGCGGTCTGGGGAATAGCCAGTTTAACTGTCGAGAGGGTTTGACTTATAACTTGTAAGGTACACCGCCGACTACATGGTACACTCCGTTTGATTCCTCCACGTATCGTCAGCTAGCTAAGCACCTACTTCTCTTCAGTCGTAGGCAGGAGAATCCCCCGGTGGCTGTGAGGCCATCCCAGCAGGCACTGAAGTCCGAAGGGCGTGTGGCGGAAGGGCGACGCGTGTCCCTCCCCAGCCCCTGCCGTGCCGACGCTTAAGGGCGAAGTTGCCCATCGGCACCGGGAGGGGTTTGCGCCAGTTGGAAGCAGGCAGCGCTTTGGCTTCCAAGGGATTCCTCCGGCCCCGCTCCCACCGTCCAGCCGGGTGCCGCGCCGCTAGACCAGCGCTTCGAGACCGGTCTGCGGGGGGCGGGCAGGGCAAAGCAGCGCCAAGGACGGCTGAAGTGTGGCGCGGAGGGAGGGGCTGGGCTGCTCACCTGTGGCTGGAAAGGTGCCTTCTCTGCTGCTGTCCGCTGCCGAGGCATGGAGCGTCGGGAACGGCCAAGGCCGGCTCGGGCAGGCCCCTCCGGGAGGGGCGGGCTACTTCGGCAGAGGCGGGGCGCGGCTTCAGTGGGATCGGTGTGGCAGGCAGGCTGGGGGGGGGGCTGGCTGCGGGGCTCCCCTGGACCTCAGCAAATTCTCGATCAGAAAACTTTTGCCCAGACTGCCGAAGCTGGGAGCCGTGGGCAAGCTGAGGAGCGTCGCGGAGCTCCCGCAGTGCCAAGCCAGCGCACCGGGAAGCATAGGAGAGCGCTACGATGAGAAGCCGCCGAGCCGCTCCCGAAGCAGCCAGACGCCCCAGCAGCCTGCGGGATGCGGGGGGGAGAGAGCAGAGGATCGGGAGGGAGGGGACCCGCAAAACCAGCGGGGGGTGGGCCCCACGCAGGCCGTGGGCCCCACGCAGGCCGTGGGCCCCGTGGGCCCACCGCAGGCTGTGAAGTGAGGCTGAAGAACCCGGGCCCAATGCAGAACAATACCAGGGTGATAAAGAAAGCGTAAAATAAAAGTGAAATGCGTTGGATGATTTCAGTAGGAACCAGGTCAATTGCAAGCCCCCCCCCCAACTTGCTGTAAAAAGAAATAGACATATAATTGTTGCTCCGGTTCTTTATTCCAAATCGGAACATTCAGAATGCCTAACTTATTGCCTAGACATCACATGGGGTGTGTAAAAATATCTGATTAATGTTTAAAGGAATGGCGAATGACCTTGTCTTAGCAAAACAAGACCTTGAAGAAAGATAAAGCAAGTGGATTTGGTGAAACAGCCTCACAAGCCGGTGGTATAAGGAAAAGTGAGTCATAGTGTAGCATTTGTTTTTTAGGAGCCCTTCCTGAATAGAGTGCTGGACAGTGTTTCCTCTAAGCTGAGTTAGTGTGAGCTAGCTCACAGTTTGTTAGCCTCCGGCTCACACGTTTTTGTCTTCGCTCAGGAGGATGGCTCCAGAGCAAACTAATTGATGCAGTAGCCAAATTGCTCGCTCGCTCACAACTTTGATGCCTGTAGCTCACAAAGTTGGATTTTTGCTCACAAGACTCCACAGCTTAGAGGGAGCATTTATGGAGAGATGTAAAGTTTGCAAAAATTCTGAAGCCATTGGAAAGAGACCAGATTGTTCTCTCCCCCCCCCCGCCCAGTTTCTTGTGGATGTTAGTGGAAATTTTATGGAAAAGCAAAATATATGCAGTGCTTACTTTCTTACCAGCTCTGAACTTTTCAGATTGCTTTAACAAGATCGAATACATCATGTGTAGCTTGGCTTATAAAATGGGACTATTTGTCATATGGACGATGGGTGTAAAATTATAAATGACTTTTCTGCAACAATCAAAGCTGCGGCTCTACCCAGTACTAGAGAGGGAAGTCAAAATCTGGTATTGTATTGCCCTTGTGCACAGGTTTTCGCTTTTGTCATCTTGAGAAACAAGGGGAAATATTGAAAGTAGAAAATAAAATCTTTATAGCAAGCAAGAAATGCATTGCTTGGATATACAGTCCCACAGAATCACAACAGGACTGGCAGTAGAAGAAGAAGAGGAGATTGGATTTATGCCCTGCCCTCCATTACCCGAAGGAGCCTCAGAGCGGCTTCCAATCTCCTTTCCCTTCCCCGCCCCACAGCAGACACCCTGTGAGGTAGGTGGGGCTGAGAGAGCTCTGGGAGAAACTGCTCCTGAGAGAACAGCTCTGAAGAACTTGTGAGTGACCCAAGGTCACACCAGCAGCTCCATGTGGATGAGTGGGCAATCAAATACAGCTCTCCCAGATTAGAGTCCACGCTCCTAACCACTACACCAAATTTTGTCTTGAGTTATTTAATTTTATTTAATTCATTATTTAATTCCTTTTTCCTCATTGGGGTCCCAAAGCAGCTTATGTGTTCTCCTCTCCTCTCTTTTTATCCTCATGACAACCCTGTGAGGTAGGTTAGGCTGAGAGTGCGTGACTGGCCCAAGGTCATCCAGCAAACTTCAGTGGCAGGAGTGGGGACTGGACCTGAGTCTCCCAGATACTGTTCCAACACTCTTAGCCACTACGCTACACACTTTATTAAGTTGAAACATTGAACTCGTTTGCATAATATTAGTTATGGATCAGATTTAGCAGCAAGCTATAAACGTATCCATCTATGTTACAGACAAAAATCATCAAATGCTGTGGGTTTTCTTACACAGAAATCTTCATATTGCACATTCTGAGTGGACTAAACCCTTGTTTTTCAATAGTACTGCACTCATTCCAAGAGAGAAAAACATTTCATAGAAGTTTAACTTTTGATGCACCCCCCAAATTTAAATTTCCTTCCATTAGAAAAATAAGGCATAAAGTCTTAGGAATAAGCTCAGTTCTCACCCACACCCCAGGACTTCATATCTCTAGGTTTACCCCTTGACTAAAATGCCGTTTAGAAGTAAACTTGCGCAGCTGCAAATGTGTATTGTAGGTCTTATTTGAGCCATGAAGTATTTGATGTGACCTAAGTGTTAACAAAAATAAGGGCTGCGACAGTCAACCTGTGTCCTGGAGATCAGTCACCGAAAGCCTTGAAGATCTCAGGGGTTCCCCAATGAGACGAACAGTTGGCAGGGCACCAATTTCCTAACAAACAGCTGGCCCAAAGCTGCCGGTGCTCTCCATGGGGCACATTGTTAGGTCGAGAGGTTTGGCTGGGGAAAGCGTGACCTGGAGCTCTCAGCAAATGGCTTCACTTGGAGCATGGCTCCCCCTGCTGTTTCAGCTCACAGGTGCCTTGGGAATTCTGGGCACAGAGTGATTAGCACAGCCACGAAATGGCTGCCCCGGGAGGTGGAGCCAGCCACGAAATTGTTATGTATTGAGATGTATATAACTGCCTTGTGAACTGTGCCATTGAGATGCCATGTTAAGCTTCGCCCTGGGCTAGGATCCTAATGTAACCAATAGGAGCCCTAGCCCAGAATATGTTTGCCAATCACCGTGCAGAGCGGGATCGCTTGTGATTGGTCCTTATTGCTTCAACCTCATAGGTTGCTTATTGTACAGTGGGTGTGGCTACATTAGCCGGGAATGTTTAAATATAGAGCAGCCAGTGTATGTGTTGGTTCGAATGATGGGTTCTGGCTGGCGATCGTTGTACCGTGTTCGGAGAAGTAACAGAGCTGAAGAATAAACCGCATTCTTGCTGAATCACTCTCCGACTTCTTTGTTAAGCGCACGACTTAACAATTGGCGACGAGGATGGGATGCTAGTGCGGGTAGGCAGCCCCGCTAGAGCAGACCCCATGTCGGACAACGAGGAAATCGCCGAGGCCGGCCAGCCACAGGCTCCACCCGCTCTGGTGCCCCCTCCTGTGCGCATAACGATGGCCGCGAGCAGCCAGAAGTTCGAATGCTTCGACCCGACTACTGAAGACTGGGACTCTTACCTCACAAGGTTTGAGTTCCATCTGGAGGCGAATGACATCACGACGGAGGAGAAGAAGAGGGCGACTCTACTCAGCTCGTGTGGAAAGAGCGTTTTTGACATCGCCCGGTCACTGGTGGCACCAGATGACCTCAAAACCGTATCCTTTGAAAGCTTGACAGACAAGCTGAAATCACATTTCTCTCCACAGCCGTCGGAAATCGCCTGCAGGCACGCTTTTTACAAGCGGGGCCAGAACGCAAATGAGTCCATAGCTGAGTACGTTGCAGCTCTTCGCAAGGCAGCACGGCCTTGCAACTTCGCGAATGTGGAGGAGGCCCTCCGAGATCGCCTCGTTTGTGGTCTGAGAGACGAGCGACTGCAGCAACGCTTGTTCGCAAGAACTACACTAACGTGGGCCATCGCCTATGCCGAGGCTGTCGCCGCGGAAGCTGCTGACAGGTCAACCAGGGAAGTGAGACAACGGGTCGCCACAGCTGATCAACGCGTCCACCAGCAGAGGGCTAACGACGCAAGCAGCGACTCCGATGATGACGTCTGCAAAGTGAAGGCGGGAACGTCCAAGCGGACCCAACGGAAGCCTGCCGAGTGTACAGCATGCGACGGTTGCGGCGGGAAACATCGGCGCGAGCGTTGCTGGGCGAGAGACCTCGACTGCCGGAAGTGCGGAAAGCGGGGGCATGTTGCCCGGGTATGCAGAGCCGCAAACAAGTCTTCACCAGCTTCATCTCCCCGCCGGCACCAACGTCCCCGAGCCGCACCGAAAGAAGACACCCGCCAGATGACAGGGAGCCTGTCGTCAGAAGCCACAGCCACCGTCCTAAGCACCGAGAGCCGACAAAAGATCCACGTCGTTCTCCATCTCGACGGCGCACCGTGTGAGATGGAAGTGGATTCCGGGTCGGCGGTAACCGTTTTGTCTACGCAGACGTGGCACAAGCTGTTCCCAACACGAAGTCGGCGGAGGTTGCGAGCTGCGGACATCCGATTGTCCGATTTTCAGGGAAATCGAATCCCTCTGGCGGGGAGGGATACGTTCACAGTTAATTTCAAAGGGAAAGGTGCTGTGCTTTCATGTTTGATCGCTGAGGGAAACCGTACCAACCTGCTCGGGTTGGACTGGTTTGAGCCTCTGGGTATTGCTGTTGTGGGAGTTAATAACGTTGTGGAAAATAAATGGGCTGTATTATATGCTGAATTTCCTGAAGTGTTTGGGGGCGGATTGGGAAAGTATAATGGTCCCCCAGTGTCTTTTGAGTTGGATCCTGCTATACGCCCTATACGCCTAAAATACAGGAAAGTGCCCATTCCGTTCAAGGCAAAGATCGAGGCTGAACTCGATAAGCTACTTGAACAAGGGGTGTTGGAACCAGTTCCTTGTAGTAAATGGGAAACCCCCATTGTTACTCCAATTAAACCCGATGGGTCAATACGAATTTGCGCTGACTACAAGTGCACGATTAACAAAGCCTTGCAGCAGCATTCGTACCCTGTACCAGTCATTAGCCACGTACTGGCATCACTGGGAGGAGGGAAGGTATTCGCCAAACTCGACCTGGCCCAAGCGTACCAACAACTCCCCGTGACCAAAGAGGCGGCTGACGCCCAGACCATCGTAACGCATAGGGGGGCGTTTAGAGTAAATCGACTCCAATTCGGAGTGAATGTTGCGCCGGGGATTTTTCAGAGCCTCATGGAGGGGTTGTTGAGGGGGGTGCCGGGCACGGTGCCCTATTTTGACGATGTCTTAATAGCGGGCAAATCTGATGACGAGCTGCTGTGCCGAGTGCGGGAGGTGCTCAAACGTTTTTCTGATGCGGGCCTGAAGGTAAAAAAGTCGAAGTGCCTGGTGGGAGTCCCGAGTGTGGAGTTCTTGGGGTTCCGGGTGGATGAGTTTGGGGTCCATCCTACTAACGATAAGGTCTCCGCAATCCAGAATGCCCCACGGCCACAAGGGAAGAAGGAGTTACAGTCCTTCCTAGGACTCCTTAATTTTTATCACGCCTTCTTGCCCCACAAGGCGTCGATTGCGGCCCCATTGCACAACCTGCTGCATAAAGACACAAAATGGAGGTGGGGTCCAGAGCATGAGCGGGCATTCGATGGGGTGAAAAAATTGTTGTCGTCTGATGCAGTGTTAACACATTATGATGAGGACAAACTGCTTGTGTTAGCTGCTGATGCGTCCCCATTTGGGGTGGGAGCTGTGCTGAGCCACGTAATGCCCGACGGGCGGGAAGCCCCTATCGCCTTTTATTCCAAGTCGCTAACAGCAGCGGAAAGAAACTACGCGCAGATTGACAAAGAGGCTTTGGCGCTAGTTTCCGCTGTTAAGAAGTTTCATGACTTTTTGTTTGGACGGAGATTCATACTGGTGACAGACCACAAGCCCCTGCTAGGGATTTTTGCCCAGGACCGGCAACTCCCTGATGTTATGTCCGCACGCATGTTGCGGTGGGCTTTGTTCCTCTCAGCCTACGAGTTCGACCTGGAGCACAGGCCGGGTAAGGCCATTGGACACGCTGATGCGCTCAGCCGCTGCCCTCTGCCCGGCCAGGACTTGGACCCTGCTCCTACTTGCTCCATTCTAGCTATCGAGGAACTGCCGGAGGCACCTGTGTCTGCTAAGGACATTGCTGCTGCGACAGCAAAAGACTCTGTGCTCAGTCGTGTTATTAACTGGGTGTGGAGGGGGTGGCCGGCAGGAACGTTGGAGCCGGAGTTCAAACCGTACAAAACGCGGGAAAGCGAAATGTCGGTATCAAAGGGCTGTTTGCTGTGGGGGAACAGAGTGATTGTACCGCAACGCTGGCGCGAAAAAGTGCTGAAATCACTACACGAGGGCCATCCCGGCATGGTGCATATGAAGGCTCTGGCCCGGGGATATGTATGGTGGCCTGGGATGGATGCTGACATTGAAGAGTGGGTACGGGGGTGTACGCCATGCCAGCAGGCGAGACCCGAACCGCCAACCGCCTTCCCACAGAAATGGGAATCGGCGGGAAAGCCTTGGTCGAGGCTGCACATAGATTTGGCGGGCCCAGTACAGGGTCAAATGTTTTTGATTGTGGTGGACTCTTTTTCGAAATGGTTGGAAGTGGCGCCAATGTCTACCACCACTTCCACTGCTGTTATAAATGTGTTGCGCCGCTTAATTGCCACGCATGGGTTGCCTGATGTCCTGGTAAGCGATAACGGCGCTCAGTTCGTGTCGCAAGAGTTTGCTCAATTCCTGGCTAACAATGGCATCAGGCAAATTACGTCTGCCCCGTTCCACCCAGCATCGAACGGGCAGGCAGAGCGAATGGTCCGCACGACCAAGGATGCGCTTGCCAAGCTAACATCCGGGGATTGGGGAGTGAAACTAGCGTCATTCCTTCTACGGCAACACGTAACGCCGTGCTCTGCCACAGGCCGCAGCCCGGCCGAACTATTGATGGGGCGACGCCTAGCGTCTTTGCTGGATAGGCTGCATCCAGACCTCAACGACTTGAGGCCCCAGCAGCAGAGTGTTCCCAATAAGGTCCGCACATACGAGTGCGGAGATACTGTGTTCGCCAAGAACTATGCTGGGGGACATTCGTGGCTTCCAGCCACTGTAACTGAGGTAGTGGGTTCCCGCATGTATGTAGTCCAGCTTGCGGACGGGCGCAAATGGAGGCGACATGTGGACCAGTTGAGGCAGCGGTGGGCGACTGGCCGCCCCACCTCGCAACCTGCCGAGCTACCTGATTCCGAGGACCTTCCACAACCTCTTCCGGAGGTGAGTTCTGATGTGCCCGAGGGCCCCAGTACTGTCCGCAAGCCAGGGCAGACCCCTACTCAAAGACCCATTGCTAGTGATGGAAGTGCTCCTGACTCTGAGGTCCCAGAGTCGTACAATACTCCCCAGAATGGAAGGTGCCCTGAACCTGTACAACTACGCAGGTCTCAGAGATCGCGCAGAGCGCCAATGTACCTAAGCGATTATGATTGTACATAGTGTTTTTGCTTAGGGGGGAGGGATTTGTTATGTATTGAGATGTATATAACTGCCTTGTGAACTGTGCCATTGAGATGCCATGTTAAGCTTCGCCCTGGGCTAGGATCCTAATGTAACCAATAGGAGCCCTAGCCCAGAATATGTTTGCCAATCACCGTGCAGAGCGGGATCGCTTGTGATTGGTCCTTATTGCTTCAACCTCATAGGTTGCTTATTGTACAGTGGGTGTGGCTACATTAGCCGGGAATGTTTAAATATAGAGCAGCCAGTGTATGTGTTGGTTCGAATGATGGGTTCTGGCTGGCGATCGTTGTACCGTGTTCGGAGAAGTAACAGAGCTGAAGAATAAACCGCATTCTTGCTGAATCACTCTCCGACTTCTTTGTTAAGCGCACGACTTAACAGAAATGGCTGCTGCAGGAGGCGCAGCCAGCTATGAAATAGTTGCCCCAGTTTATCTTTAGTCACACAGTAAAGATCCGTGTGCTGTGGTGGCAGCTGGTGCCAAAACAACGTGTTCAGAAATCTGCACAGCCAATCAAATCTCCAAGGGACAATCAGAAGCCTTGCTGGGCAAAAGCCCCAATCTGGCCCTGGCCACTTTCTAAAAACACTTGGCAGGTGCGAAGAAAGGTGCCGGGCGCCCTGGTGCCCACGGGCACCGTATTGGGAACCCCTGATTTAGAGACATGATGCGTCGTTGACATGAAGTTACGGTGGTCAGGAGGCTTGGAGAAAAACATCCTGTCCCTTTAACAGAGGCTTTAAAAATGTGTGGAAACAGACAGATGAAGCTTTTTATGGCAGGGAGGTAAATAATAATGATAATAATGATGATTGTTGTTATTATTACATTTCGATTTGTATCCCGCTCTCTCCCACTAATAAGATCCCATTCAGCTTCTGGTAAAGAGACAGGGCGTTTTTGTCTGCAGGTGCTCGGCAAGTGCTTGATGGGTGACGTGGCATTTGCTCTTCCACATCTGGGGAAAGCTATCCGGGAGTGAAGCGGAGCGTAAGGCGAAAGGGGCTCCCTCTCCCCGTCTGGTTGTGAGCCGTTCAGTAGCCCGGGTGCTCAGATCTCGGTCTGCCACTACCCGACTCCTCAGCCTCGACTCCTTTTGTTTCCGGGAAGCAGAGGTGCGTCCGAGGGACGCCGCTGGCCTCCTCAGGAACTAGGTCCGGGGTTTCAGCTGCAGTGTGAAAGGTGTTAAGGATCAGCGCAAGATGCCCAAGCCTCGCCAGAGGCCCACCCAGCCCACGGAAGTAAGGGTTGCCAGCTCCATGTTGGGAAATCCCCAGAGATCTATGGCAAACCCTGTGTGGGTGGAGTTTGGGAAGGGGCCTCAGCAGGAGTACGATGCCACAGAGCCCACCCTCCAAAGCAGCCATTTTCTCCGGGGGAACCAATCTCTGTTGTTTGGAGATGAGTTTGTAATTCCAGGGGAACCCGAGGCCGCACCTGGAGTTTGGCAGCCGTACACTGAAGCCGGATCAGTGGGTGGCGGTGGCTTTCGAGGACATGCACAAAAGCTGTAGCAGTGCTGAGCCCCCACAGAATCCAGTGCGCTCTTTCCCCCTCCCAGCTCTAAGCAGTGTGGCATAGCCTGAAAACGGTGCTAAAAAAAGAAGAAGGCCGGCGTTCTTCAGTTCAGGGACCTGAATTCAGCAGCAAGAAAAGCTATTAAATTTTGATCTTTAAATTAAGAAACCTTAGTGAACCCTGTGGGGTTTTGTGAGAGGGTGATCTACGTCATGGGGACAGGGTTGAGGACATAAGTTGTTTCATTTAACTAGCCGATCTTACTTTTTCTTTTTGTTTCATTTCTACCCCACCTTCCTCTCCAATCTGGGGGTGCAGAGGCTTTGATCATTCTCCTCCTTCGTTTTATCCTCTGAACAACCCTGTGAGGTAGTTGAGGCAGAGAGGGCGTGACTGGCCCAAGTTTATGAACACATGAAGCTGCCTTGTACTGAATCCAGAACGTTGGTCCATCAAAGTCAGTATCGTCTACTCAGGCTGGAAGCAGCTCTCCAGGGTCTCAGGCTGAGGTCTTTCACATCACCTCCTGCCAGGCCTTTTAACTGGAGACGCCGGGGATTGAACCGGGGACCTTCTGCATGCCAAGCAGAGGCTCTGCCACAGAGCTACAGCATAGGGTTGCCAGGAACTACCTTGTCGCCAGTGGAGGGATTTGGGAGATGTCCCCTTCTCCTCCAGGAACATCACGTGACATCCTGGACGTGTTGACGTCACCCAGAAGTGACATCATTGCATTGGCGACACTCTGGTTGAGGGCAAATTTACCACAGAGTTTTGCCCTCTAACCAGAATGTCCCCCTGCAACATCACTGATGCGATGACATCACTTCCGGCTGATGTCATCATGTTGGGGAAGTCACCTGGGGACTTGGCTGTTTGGGGGTGGGCAGAGGCCCCAAAAACTAGGGGAACGCCTGCTGGGACCTGGCGACTCGCAAACCTATCCCAGCAAGATTCCACAGCAGAGTGGGGACTCAGACGTGGGTCTCCTAGATTGTAGTCTGACACTCTAACCCCTACACCACACTATTGCCCAAGGCAGACAAAATAAGAGGGACCAATGGGGGGGGGGGGCAGCTGTTCAGTAGCTTGTGGTTTTGATCCTTCCTGGGCTGATAATGGCCACCTCCTGCCACCATATTGATAAGAGGGCTCAGTCCAGGGCCTGAACAACAGCTCTCGAAGCTGCAGTTTCTCCCTCAATAAGGGGCTGCCTGCCATATTGGGCTGTTTGTTCTTCCTTGAAGTTAGGGTCTGGATGATCCTTCACTCACGCCAGTGAGCTGCCTCTTTCCGCTGCTCTTTAAGATGAGTCCCGCATCTGTGTCTACTTTGGTGTCGAGCCAGTTTGGTGTAGTGGTTAAGTGTGCGGACTCTAATCTGGGAGAACTGGGTTTGATTCCCCACTCCTCCCCTTGCACCTGGCTGGATGACCTTGGGCAAGCCATAGTTCTGGCACAGCTGTCCTTGAAAAAGAGCAGTTTCTGTCAGAGCTCTCTTGGCCCCACCTGCCTCACAGGGTGTCTGTTGTGGGGAGGGGAAGGGAAAGGAGTTTGTAAGCCGCTCTGAGACTTCTTTGGGTAGTGAAGGGCCAATCTCTTCCTCCTCTTCTCCTACTTTGGTCTGCGGGCGCTGTAATTTATTTCTGCTTGCTGCAGTCGATGTGCCAGTAGAACCTGCTTTGAACAAGATGCCGCGACACTTCCTTCTCTGAGTCTTTCTTCTAGGGTGCCCTCCTGACTTAGGCTGTGTCCAGGCTGTGCTTCCCTGTAGGTATTTCCCCTCCATAGTGTGAGCCCTTCCGCCAGTGCATTTGGGACGCTTCTTTCTGTGAATGTTTCCATAGTGGTAATTACAGTTAATGCTAGGGAAAGTAAAAGGCATCAGGAAAAGAGGAATGCCCAACCCGAGATGGATGGACTCCGTCCAGGAAGCCATGGCCCTCAGTTTGCAAGACCAGGCTGTCAATGATAGGACATTTTGGAAGACATTAATTCATAGGGTCCCCATAAGTTGGAAGGAACCCGACAGCACTTAACACACATGCGTGCACACAGCATAACCTATTGATCTTCTTTCCTCCCTCTCGCTTTTTCTTATCCAGGTGATAGTGGAGAAGGCCCCCAAAGCAAGAGTACCTGACCTGGATAAGAGGAAGTACCTTGTCCCTTCTGATCTCACAGGTAAAGAAACCCCAATCCATAATTTTCTCTCTCTTGCTTTTCAAGGAAAGTTCTTGGCAACCACTGTATGGAAGCAGACACAAGGGGCGCTGACTAGAGTTGCCAACCTCCAGGAATTACAACAGCGATCAGTTTCCCTGGAGAAAATGGCAGCTTGGGGGGGGGGACTCTATGGCTTTATAACCTGCTGACCTCCCTCCTTCCCTAGGCTCCACCACAAAATCTCCAGGAATTTCCCGATGCAGAGTTGGCAACCCTGGCTCTGACTGATGTATCTTCATAGAGCGCATAGTGCTGCAGTTCGTAGCACCTGGGATTAAGAAACCACAGTGAATTTCCTAGTGAATTTTCTTGAGAGCCACTTTAGCAATGCTGGCATTTCAGACTCCAGGGTAGGGTTCCCAAGTGGAAACAGACCAGTTGAGAAAGGGCGACTGAAAAGTCAAGCCGTTCCTGTTTTCTGTTAGAATATCCTTTTAAAAACAGAGCAAAATCTGATTCTTTGTGAAAATTTAAGTTTTGAAGCCAGTTCACTTCTGAGTTTAAGGCAGGCGTTTATGTTCACTTCTGAGTTTAAGGCATGTCGCTGCTGGATCACATGATATAGGTCCTTTTTAAAAAAGTGAGACGGTAGGTAGAGGCCCATGGTGAGTTTGGTTAATGAGGAGCTTATCCCACTCAGAGTTCTGCCCTCTTCTGTCTTCTGTCTCCATCTCACTGCACAGTGAGGGAGGGGCTCTGGCTCAGTGGTAGTGCATCTGCTTGGCATGCAGAAGGTTCCCGGTTCAATCCCCGGCATCTCCAGTTATAAGAATCAGGTAGGAGATGATGTGAAAGCACCTGAGGCCCTAGAGAGCCACTGCCAGTCTGATAGTCCTGACCTTGATGGACCGAGGGTCTGATTCAGTATGTGCCACGAACAGCTCCCAGCCCCCTTCTTCCCCCACTGGGTCCTGATCCGCCCCGTCAGAAACTCATTTTTAAAAAATATTCTTATCAGCTTTAAAGGGGGATTAGATAGATTCATAGAGGATAAGTCTATCAAAGGCTGCTAGCCATGGTGGCTGAGGGGAACCTTCACATTCAGTGGCACTAAACCTGTGAATCCCAGAGCCAGGAGGCAACATCCGGAGAAGGCCTCGGGCCTTTCTGCCTTGTTGTTGGCCGTCCAGAGGAACTAGTTGGTCACTGTGTGAGACAGGATGCTGGACTAGATGGACCATCGGTCTGATTCAGCAGGGCTCGTCTTATGTTCTTCTGAAGGCCTCAGCCTCTGTGCCCTGTTGTTGGACCTCTAGATGAACTGGTTGGCCACTGTATGAGACAGGAGGCTGGACTAGATGGACCACTGGTCTGATCTCACAGGGCTCTTCTGATGTTCAATGTAAGGAGCTTCATGTGTGTCCATGCTCATGGTCAGTTCAGGAGGATATTCCTTGAAACGTCTGGGTAGCTCAGTTGCCTGGTAGAATGGGAGGGAGAGTCACTGTCCCAATTTGTATTCCTGACATCACCCTTGCCTTCAGAAGACAGGGGGGTTGGTGGCCTGGGGTTTTTCCTGTTTTCACATCATGTACTGCCTGGTCTTTTCCCCCTCTTTTTAAAATGAAGGTGCCGGGGACTGAACAGGGACCTACTGCGCTCAAAGCAGAGGCACTTGTGCTGCGCTACAGCACCTCTCCAAAGCTGGTAGTTCTCATACTGAGGCATCAGCTGTTTCTATTCTTGGTAAATCCAAACAAGGGAAGGACTAGTGTCACAGAAATCCCAAATATACAAATCCCACTAGTCGAAAACACCATCAAAGATTGCCGAAACAATATATTAAACAATTATAAAGTTGGTGGTGTCGCAACAACAACATGAATGCATACTGTGCTTATAATAAGGCATAAGATACAGTTTCCTCCTTTGAAGACAAGACATAAAGTCCATGTAGTCAGTGTAACTTGATAGGGGGAGTCCACATTATTAATGTTGTTGTTGTGACACCACCAAATTTATAATTGTCTAATATATTGTTTTGGCAGTCTTTGATAGTGTTTTCTACTAGTAGAATTTGTATATTTGGGGTTTCTACTCTTGGGGTGTACGTGGGGACGTTTTATACGCATCCAGGAGCAAGCGGCGGCAGCCTAAAGGGAACAGGGCTGTTGGAACTGATAGGGGTTGCATATCCAGCCCCTGTGCATTGATGAGATTCTAGCTGAGATGTGAGCTCCTGAGCATCGTTGCTGTTTCTCGGGTGATTGAAGGGGCGCTTCTGATCCTTTGGAGCTGGATCCTTCAAAGTGCTGTCTGTCCAGATAGGAGAGAAAGATGGTGGTTGATTTCAGTGGGATGGGGTGGTCCCAGAACCCGGTGTGTTTCTCTGTTTGAAGCTTGGGATTTTATTTTGTGTTGCTTGTGGCTTTGATTGTGACTGTGACCTGCCTTGGGCCTAATACGCTGTGTAATCCACCTTGAGTTTCAGTAAGAGAGGAGGACCGTAAACATAAATCAGTAGGAAAGATCAGGTAAAGAACTTGCCCATCTCTGACTGGCCTTTTCTCCTCCTCCTCCCCCCTTTCTGCCTGTTCCAGTTGGCCAGTTCTACTTCTTGATCCGAAAGCGAATCCACCTGAGGCCCGAGGACGCCCTCTTCTTCTTTGTTAACAACACCATCCCTCCCACCAGTGCTACGATGGGGCAGCTGTATGAGGTAAGGGTCAGCTGACTTCATTTCGTAAGAGGTGGGAAACTTCTGGACCAGCACATCTTTGCCTTTCCCACGCACCCTCCTTCCACGAAATAAAAACATTCTGGGATTACTTTCCTCCTTCTCTGAAAGGAGGTGCCAGCTGCCAACTGTCGTGTGACATCTTTGGACTCATTCCACTTCCTTGGAATGTTCTGTGCGGAGTAAAGAAAACGCATCGGTGTCATCCAAGTTGCTCAGTTGTGCAAGGATAGATTTTCTCGGTCTGGTTTCAGAACATTCCCTTTCATTCCGTCAGGCGCAGGTCAGCCAAAGGAGCTGATAGCATTTATTGCCCGTATAGCCCAAGGCCATTATAATCAATCGCCAAAAAAGAGAAAACATAGATTGTAAATAATATCCTTAAAATGACAAGATGGGTAACCGTGCATGTCTGTCTATAGCAGTAGAAAACAGCAAGATTCCAGTTGTACCCTCAAGACTTGACAAAATTAGTGGCAGGGTAGGAGCTATTTAGGGGCCGTGGTGGCTTAGAGTTTAAGACGCTGAACTGCAGACTGGAAGGTCGGTAGTTCAGCAGTTCGAGACCCGAGTGCTGTGTGATGAAGTGAGCTCCCGTCTCCGGCCCCAGCTCCTGCCAACCTAGCAGTTCAAAAGCAAGAAATTGCAAGTACAGAAATAGGTACCACTTCAGTGGGAAGGTAATAGTGTTCTGTGCACCTTGGCGTCTAGTCATGCCAGCCATATGACCATGGAGGCGTCTTCGGACAGCGCTGGCTCTTCGGCTTGGAAATGGAGATGAGCACCGCCTCCTAGAGTCTGATTCGACTGGCTTTCGAGCCAGGGAAACCTTTAGCAGTAGAAAAGAGCAAGAGTCCAGTAGCACCTTCGAGACGTAACAAAATTTGTGGCAGGGGAGGCGCTTTCGTGAGACTCTGCTCACCCTGCCACAGATTTTTTTAGTCTTTAAGGTGCTACTGGACTCTTGTTGTTTTCCTTGAGATAGCCAAATCTAAAAGGGGATGACGGAAAGTGCCATCTAGTCACAGATGACTTATTGTGACCCCCCTCATGGGCTTTTTAAGGGAAGAGATGTTCAGGGGTGGTTTGCTATTGCCTGTGTCTGCATAGCAACTCTGGACTTCCTTGGTGGTCTCCTATACAAGTACCCACCAAGGCCGACCATGCAGAGCTTCTGAGATATGAGGAGATCAGGCTAGCCTGGACCGTCCAGGTCAGGGCAATCTGAAAGTACTTCTTTAAAACATTCCACCCTTCAGGAACAGCATTCGCTTGTATTTTCTTGGGAAGTCAAACAGTGACGCTTCAGGTAAAATAGGTGAGCCGGGAAAGAAAAACCACCTCTGCTTCTAAGGAAGAGTTTAAGTGCGTTCAAGAGCCAGTTTGGTGTAGTGGTTAGGAGCGTGGACTCTAATCTGGGAGAACCAGGTTTGATTCCCCTCTCTTCCACATGCAGCTGCTGGTGTGACCTTGGGTCAGTTACAAGTTCTCTCAGAGCTGTTCTCTCAAGGGCAGTCCTCGAAAGAGCTCTCTCAGCCCCACATGTTTTGGGGAGGTGAAGGGACAGGAGATTGTAAGCCGCTCTTTGGGTAGTGAAGGGCGGGTTATAAATCCAATCTCTTTTTCTTTAAGAACGCTACAACAGCTCTGAGAGAACTTGTGACTCCTAACCACTGCACCAAAGTGGTACTGCAGGCCCAATTTTGCCCTGACCACCTTAACTGTCCAAGATTTCAGGCCAGAATCTCTTCCCACAAACATGTGGTTCAGACCGAATAGCCATCTGTGATTCGATCAGCTTATTAGCTGATTTTAGCAGACAGGCAGGTTTACAAGATAGCATTTGGGTCCTTTAGGTGGATTAGGGTTTGAAACCTCTTTGAACTGGGCCTGACAGCAAATAAATGGCCCATGTAGTTCTGTTAAAATTGGGAAGATGTGTTCCCAGTAAGTAGCACCACTTAGCAACCTTGCTGCAGCTTTTTGCATTGGCCAAAGCTTCTAAACAGTCTCCAAGGGCAGGCTCTTCACAGGCTGCATTGCAGTAGTTCAGTCTGGATGCAACTAGAGCATGCGTGGTCTTGCCTATCCAGGGGTGGCTACAGCAGACAAACCAGCTGGTAGTCAGGATTTTGTGGTTTGTGAGGCAAATTTTTTTCTGGTGGGGCTGAAGTTCTCAGTGCAGAAAGAAAAGCCATTTAGCCAATGGAAAGCTGTTACCAGGTGAGATCTCTAAATTGCAGTGTCAACCACTTTAGATGACAGTTCTCAGCTGCTGCAAGTTAATCACTGCTGCCAGCCTAAGCAACAACTCAGATAACGAGCCGGCAGGTGAGGGTGATGACTTCTACAGTCAAGGAAGCAAACACTTAGACAGAACAACTCTCTTAGAGGAGAACAGTTTATTGACACAGAGTTCGAAGGGATCCTAGAGGTCACCTACTCCAACCCCCTCGCTCAGTGCAGAAACTAGTCAACTACAGCCCCCCGCTCTGCTTGAAGGAGCGCACGCCTTTAAAAAATGTTTAAAAATGATTGAAAAAAGCATTTACAGGAGAAATTCTTGTGGGGCTCTGCCTTTAAGAAAGGGGCAGAGCCCCCAAAAGCCTTACTGTAGCTACTGGCCTGCTGGTGGTGGACAAAAGCTCCTCCTGCCGTAGAGGAGGCCCACGCGCCTTCAGTTGCAGCTCTAAGAGTGCCCCAGTTTCCGATCTTGCTCTTTGTCTGGGTGGGCCGGGTGCACTTTTGCATGTGTTTAAATAATGATGTCTGTCTGTCTCTCTCTCCCCCCGACCCCCATTTTTCTCTTGTTGCCAGGATAACCACGAGGAAGATTATTTTCTGTACGTGGCTTACAGTGACGAAAGCGTCTATGGAGAATGAGCTGTCACATTGCGGGCCTCAGAAACACGATGGACTGAAAGGGCTGCCATTGGAGGGATTTTTGTGCGGGGCGGACGCGAGGAGGAAGAACTGGACAATGAACCACATACGTCATGCATCATTTTGCCACACCTTTGTTATTATTACTATTGTTTAAACACTGGTGGAAAGATTGGGGCCTTTTTTGTTGGCTATCTAACGAATCGGGGGGGGGGACACCCAGCTTTGTGATGGAGAGCCCCCTTTTCCAGCCCTGCCCTCCCCTCCCCTCCCCTCCCTTGGGCTCATTGGCTCTTCCTCGAACGCCCAGTAAATGGAGGAAGAGGGCTTGCCCTAGTAGGGCCCAGGCTGTCCTCTGGAGCCAAGCTGCCATAGGGAATCTGGGGTATACTAAGCAAACTTGAAACACCCCGGCCAAGGGGCACCTCCTTCGCCCTTTGTAATTTGTCCTTCACCCTCTCTTGCTTGCTCCCTCCTTGCCCACTGCATGAAGAAGGTGGGACGACGTCCTTTCCTGTCTCCCTTATTTGCGCTTTGTGCCCGGCTGCCCTGAGGTCCAGTCTGTGTAACGCTCACAGCTGAAAACAGAACAGGGAATCCCTGTTCCGTGTGGGTGGTGGTTTGTGTGGAGGAGCTTGGTTTCGGACTGGTCGCGCCGTGAGGAGAACTCCTTCTCTCCCAGGGTCTTGCTGACGAATTGGGTTTTGGATGTCCTGGGCAATAACACCTTCTGTCAAAGGGCACAGTGATATGCTGTTATGTGTGGCCTCGTTGTGTGTAGAAGATTGTTCCTGTAGGGCACTGTCTGAGGACCTGAAACCAGTGTCATTTTCTGAGGTTTGAAAGAACTTCAGGGGGCAGGAAGGCAGGGCAGGCAGGAGGCATCTTCCTTTTCCTCCTTCAGTTGTGGCTGCTTTTATGCCCAGGGCCAAACCTACAAATGTCCATACCCTTTTCATTACTCTCCTTTTTACCTCACACAGCCCACTTAAGAAGAGTATTATCCCGCGTCTCTTATTCCCCTCCCGTTTGTTGTGTTGCTTCACATCCATCGGCTTATGAAATTTAGGCAGTTTTCTGCTGAGGCCAAAATACGATTACTGTAACCCGATTTCCCAGTATTATATTGCTCGAGGGTTATTTATAAGAGGTACTGGGAAGGATGTGTGGCATGTGTTAACTCAGCGCACTGGGGGACGAACGGTGACCTCCGTGTGGGCTTAGGGAATTGGCAGGTGAGTTTCTGCTTCGGTCTGACGCCCTTTCTTCTTTTGGGGTGCCATTTCAATCACCATCGCTTTAGGGGAAGCCACGGCCTGGCCAGAGCAGGCTTTCCTTCAGCAGTATCAGAGGAGGGTGTGAAGGGAGACGGTGGAACTGCATTTCCACACTTCCAGAGCCACGGGGCTTGAGGACGGGAAGAGGCACTGTGCCGCTCCTGAGTGACAGTCATGTGCCACACGAACGCAAAGGGCAAAAAAAGTTGGCTCCTGCGCTATGTTTTGCCTCATGAGTTTATTGTTGCTTTCCGGGGCCCTTCTGTTTGGGGTACGACATTCCTCCCACTCCTCCGGAGCTGGCAAGGCCAGGGCTTTCCATTTAGGTCCAAGGACACACATGATGTTGTTTTCACCTGGCTATTCTCTCTCACTTCGGGGGCAGTGGCGGCAGTGGATGCTGGAACCAGATCTTGAGCTGGGTTTGTCTTCTCCCACCCGCCGCCAGACAACTGACCAAGTATTACGTTCACTTTTATTTCTAACTGGACTGTGGCATTTGCTTTTCATTTTTTGCTCTAGTCTGACTTTCGTGGAAGGCTGTGTTGATTATTCTTTCTGTGTCATTAATTCCAGCCGGCTTCTGGTTCTTGTAAGATAAAAGTCCATGTTGCATTGGCTTAATCAATAAACACTTACTTGACAAACAAAGCATGAAGTGGAGTAAAACCTGCAGGGGGGGCGGGGCTTTATCAATTTATTTGTGGAAAACATTTCTCTCCAGCTTTTCTCCTGAGCCCACAGAGTGTTTAACAGGAAACCAAAAATATGCAGCAATAACCGTGAAACAAATTAATGCCAACTCCAAGTGCAGCCAGCAAACGGAGGGATTCTTCCCTTAACGATAATACCCCAAATATAATCAACAGCAGCCTTGAAAAAAGGCCCTTTGGGGAAAAGGTGGGCTTGCATGACTTCAAGATCAGAGGCAAAGAAAACTATTCTGCAGACCGAGTGCGTGTACCAAAAAAATCTAGCCCAGACACTGAAGGGAGGAGCCGCTCTTCAGAACTTGGGAACATCACAGAGGGGTGGCCGAAAAAGGAGCAAGCTCCAAAAATGTGCAAATGGGGAAACCAGATTTAAAAGTATACTGTAATATGTTCAACAGTCAGCTATAATACAGTGTGCCAAACATAGTTTCTCCAATGCCAAATAGCCAGCTAACAATATATAGGACTCAGTGTTTCTCCTGAGCTGAGTTAGTGAGTTAGCTCACAGCTTTTTAGCCTCCAGCTCACACATTTTTGTCTTAGGAAGGAGGGCTCCAGAGCAAACTGATTTACGCAGCAGCCAAATCACTTGCTCACAACTTTAATGCCAGTCGCTCACAAAGTAGAATTTTTGCTTACATGACTCCGCAGCTTAGAGGGAGCATTGAAAGGACAAGCGATCATCGTTCCCTCTAAGCTGAGTTAGTGTGAGCTAGCTCACATTTTTTTAGCCTCTAGCTCACAAATTGTTATCTTAGCTCAGAAAGGATGGCTCCAGAGCAAACTAATTTATACGGTAGCCAAATTGCTCGCTCACAACTTTAATGCCAGTAGCTCACAAAGTAGAATTTTTGCTCACAAGACTCCACAGCTTAGAGGGGACATTGCTAGTGATACAGTGAGGATTTGTCACTGAACTAGTGCGTCATGACCAATGACGTATTTAAAGTAAAGGGTAAAGGTTCCCTTGCTCGAAAGCCAGTCGAATCTGACTCTAGGGTTGTGGTGCTCATCTCAGTTTCCAAGCCAAAGAGCCAGCGCTGTCCGAAGAAGTTTCCGTGGTCATGTGGCCGGCATGACTAAACACCAAGGCGCACAGAACACTGTTACCTTCCCACCGAAGTGGTACCTTGCAATTTCTTTCGAACTGCTAGGTTGGCAGGAGCTAGAACTAGAGACAGGAGCTCACTCCGTCATGCGGCACCTGGGTCTTGAACTGCTGAACTACTGACCTTTCAACTTGAGCCACCGCAGCTTTGTTTTTATGTTTACCACATAGTTAATCCAAAACGCCACATGCAATTGGGCTAGGGGTGTGCAAAAATAAATAAATAAAAATTTGCCCCATTCGGATTCGGCCGAATCGGGCAGAATCAATTTCGGCATGTCAGTTTTGTCAGTACCAGCCCATTCGGGAGTCTTTCGCCAGCCAATGTCAATTTCAGCCCCATTATATCCTACTAGCAGTAAAGCCCATTGTGAAAGCAATACAACGAGATCTAGAAAGAGGCTCTGGGGGAGTGCTCTGGCTTTGGGCAAACAGTGTCAATTTGCTGTGGTGACCTCAGCAGGGTATAATGACAGAGTCCACTGTTTTCTCCAGAGGAACTGATCTCTGCTACCTGAAGAGCAGTTGTAATTGTGAGTAATCTGTAGCCCTCACCTGGAGATTGGCAACAATTGTTACCCAGGACAAAATGGCTGGTTTGGAGGGTGGAGTCTATGGCATTCTACCTGTCTGAGGTCCCACCCCTCTGCAAACCCCACCCTCTCCAGGCTCCACCCCTCAAATCCCCAGGAATTTGTCAGCATGTAGTTGGCAACCCCATCTCCTTCCCAGCTAGCCACCAACCTACCATTATCTGCCCCTTTGACTTCAGCTGACTTCTGCCCTCCCTTCTGCAGAACAGTTGTAATACTGAGTGCTCTCCAGCCCTCACCTGGAGATTGGCAACAATGGTTCCCTATGTGGGACTGACTGGTTTGGAGGGTGGAGTCTATGGCAGTGTACCTGTCTGAGGTCCCACCCCTCCTCAAACCTCACCCTCTTCAGGCTCCATCCCTCAAGTCTCCAGGAATTTCCCATCTGGAGTTGGCAACCCTATCAGGATTGGCCCCAATGTGTTTTCTCCCAAAGGCCAAAGTAGGTGACAGGACCAAGCTTAGTTGCCTACCAACAGGCACTGAGGGGAATGTAGGGTTGCCAGCTCTAAGGAGGGAAATACCTGGAGGTTTGGGGGGTGGATTCTGTAGAGGGCCGGGCAACGGAGGCATCGGCCTTCCGTCGCCCGCCTTGCCCCCCCAATCGGGGGGTGAGTTTGAGGTGTGGAATGCAGTGAAGTCCAATCAGCTTCCATATGCAAAAGACCTTGAAGGTTCCATATGCAACTGACATTCCAACTGCCTTGCGGGGAGGGGGGTGAGTTTGAGGTGTGGAATGCAGTGAAGTCCAATCAGCTTCCATATGCAAAAGACCTTGAAGGTTCCATATGCAACTGACATTCCAACTGCCTTGCGGGGAGGGGGGTGAGTTTGAGGTGTGGAATGCAGTGAAGTCCAATCAGCTTCCATATGCAAAAGACCTTGAAGGTTCCATATGCAACTGACATTCCAACTGCCTTGCGGGGAGGGGGGTGAGTTTGAGGTGTGGAATGCAGTGAAGTCCAATCAGCTTCCATATGCAAAAGACCTTGAAACACTGGGCGGGACTGCACAAAGCAGCCAGTCAACCCAGCCAGCATCTTCTGACTGACAGTTCAAGCATCCATACACTAAAGGAGTGCATTTTAGAACTTTGGCACCCACTATTCAATTATATATAAGGAGAGATAGGCCACTGAAGTCAATGGCGAAAACATAGGGTATATTCTGGGGGCTGGAGGGGAGGGGGCTTGAGGGAGACACTCCAAACTCGCAGGGTAGCGGCTGGAGCCGCTCCCCAAGATACCAACCAAGAGTAAAGAACATTGGACCAGGGGGTCCAATTCTACGGGTCCTCAAATAGGTTGCCCCTATCCCCTCCATTGTTCTCTATGGTGGGGGAAAAGGTAGGTTCACAGTCAGTGGCCAACTCCAGGAAATCTGAACTGCCATAGGAAATTCTCTGAAGGAACATTGTCTAGGGAATTAAAATACTGAGTAAAACACCTCATCCAACTAAGAACTAGGAATACCTGAAATTAAGCTTTAATAATATCATTTTGCCTACTCAAAGAAGTGAAACAACTTTTACCTCAGCAATCCCAATCCTTGAGTATACCAATTCAATCCTTGCCTGTTGAATAAACTTGTTCTTTTGTTTTACTGTTAAACCGTCTCCAGTGTCATTTCAAAAGGGAAATATAAAGAGGGATCCTGCTTTCCCACAAGTAGTTCCTTGAGCTGGGCTAAAAAAAACCAATCATATTTGTTTTACAAATCCTCTGTGTTTCCCTGGTTCCAATTTGAGGACTCTCAGTCCTGTGAAGGAGGAAACTGTAACAGAGGTCTTTACTATTAATCGATTAACAGGGAGAAACCAAATAAACAGGGGTTGGCCCCCTCAGATACCAACCAGTGTCTCTGAGGTTACAACGGGAGACATAGTATTTTATATTTCATATTACATCAGAGAAATGAAGCAGAATTATTGCTTACAGCAAACTTGGTAAAACTGCATCACCTATTTCCCATTGGGTGAAGACCTGTGGGTTGGGTCTTCTCAGGCTAAGTTTCTTTTTCCAAGCTGAACATTAAGCTTTCCTCTAGCCTAGGTCATAGAATTCCAAAATTAGTTGATAACATTCCATATTAGCTTATATGGTTATAAGATGTTCATTGTCCTCTACGTAGCCAGGCTAACTGGCACATGCGCAGAAGTAGCCAGTCAGTCAAGGCCGCAAACCTCAGCAGAACAGTAAAATAGCAAAACAGCATTTTGTTTAAGCCTCCCAGAATGCATTTCCAGCAATAGTCATAAGTGAACCAAAGTCTAATATCTGAATATATTCATGATTGATTTCTGTCCATGTAGTTAAAATCATAAATAGCACTTAACATATGTATCATAGAAAGGCTAAGTGTACCTGCAAAGCTCATTCTGTTAGTTAGTGACAGAGAGCAAAATTCTTTCGCAGTGTTTCATAAACTGTGTACAACATATTCTGTGGGACAGAAATTCTTTCAAAAACCTCTGTTGTGTGGGTGCAGGGTTCACCCGATGCAAAGATGACAGGACACAAGTCTGCAGGAACTGACTGACTGAAGCCTCTCAGCTTCCCAATGTTTATTTATAAGCTTCTAGTTTCTAGTTTCCCCCCCCTTTCATACATTACAGCATCCTAGTCATGAGACATGAACTAAGGAATGTGTGTGTGCAGGCAAGTTCTCTGTTATCTCTGCCTCTCCCCCTCTCTCAAGGCCAAACCGACTGCGTCATTAAGCAGTACCTCATGCTCTTAGCCCACAAATACTTTTGGGTTCCCAATCTCCAGGCAGGAGAATAGTGGATCCATCTGCACTGCTTTCCTACAAACCTCTGTTATTTACACACCACCAAGGGCTGCTCAGTCACAGCAGGGAACCAAAGAATTCTGGTGGGAAAACCTGCCCGGTAGTGGGGGAGTGACGGAGGTCCATCATACCATACCATAGCTAAAATGAATTTGGTCACTGCTGCTGGGAAGTGTGAGGGGAGAGGGTGTCACACCATCAAACAACAGCCTCAATAGACTGGAGAAATATACCTCCAAAAGAGAACGGGGAACACCACAGAGGGAACAGCTGAGTGCACACTGGCCACTTGTGAGAGGGGAACATCTTTATTTGTACATTGGTTTAAAATATACCCTTTCTTTTGCTACCTTACAATAAATATATTAAAACCTGACTACAAAATCCGTCAAAATTAACATGAAGAGCAGACTCAGTCGGGTGTGTGTGTGTGTGCTGTTAACAGGAAAAGCTTATTAAACTGGATCAGCAGTGGAAAAAAATTATAGCGGCAGCTCCAGAAGTGGGGCTAAAAGCTCTCAGGCTCAAGGCCTTTTGTGCCAGGCTCAAGCCTAACCCTGCCAAAGAAAGACCTTGGCTAGGA
The DNA here is from genome assembly GCF_001447785.1 of Gekko japonicus. Taxonomy (NCBI): domain Eukaryota; kingdom Metazoa; phylum Chordata; class Lepidosauria; order Squamata; family Gekkonidae; genus Gekko; species Gekko japonicus. The sequence continues at coordinate 190,972 of NW_015165289.1, forward strand.
AGCTGGGAAGAGGGAGCTAACAGACCCTGTGGGTGCACCAGTGACTGCACTGTCCCCTATGAGAGGACTCCATAGATCTAGGTGAGGCCTAAGGTGAAATGCTGATCATCTCCAGCTTTTATTGCAAATCACTACCATGTAGCAGGTTTCTGTCCTCAGCACAGAAAAGGAAAGACAATGCAAACACTCGTGACCCCGACACCTAGGGTGGCCAAGTGTAAAGTACTTACCGGCGGGGGAGCCTTGCCGGGCTCCGGGAGCCGTCCCTGGATCTGTGTGCGCGCACCAGCACATCACCGAAAGTGACGTGTGACGTCAATCACGTTGGGGGCATGGCCCTGATTGTCGGAGGGAAAACCATAGAGTTTCCCGTCCGATGATCGGGGTCACGCCCCCAACGTGATCGACGTGGTTGCGTCACCTCCGGGGACGTAGCCACGCTGCGCTTCGGGGGGCGGAGTTCGCCCCAGGGCCCGATTCCACGGCGGCGGAAATAGGGCCGCCAAAGCGGGAGTTTACCTGCCTCCCGCCCCCACTTGGCAGCCCTACTGACACCCCTTCACACCTTCCATCCTTTCTCTGCCCTCTTTCCAGGGCCGCTCCCACACAGCCTGCATCTCTGGCTACCATTTTAGCTGGCCTTTCTCTCCTGCCTGTGAGATGAACCTCCTCTTGTCATGCAGCAGAAAGGAAGGGGAGCCATTTCAGGGGCATCAAATGGCTGCTGCCCCCCAGAACACAGCAGCAAGTAGGGTTGCCAACCTCCAGACGAGGGCTGGAGATCTCCTGGAATTGGAACTGATTTCCAGACTACATAAATCGCTTATTTACTTCTTTAAATCATTTATTTCACTTCTGGAGAAAATGGCTGCTTTGGAAGGAGGACTCTGGCACAGTACTCGACCAAGGTCCCTCTCCTCCCTAAACCCCACTCACCCACTGCCTGCACTTTTAAAACAAGCAGCTGGCAGATGCATTGGGGGGGGGAATGGAAGGAAAAACAAACGCGACCTGGCCAGCCCAAACCTTACCTTCCTGGACCCTCGACTCTTCTGGGCTCTGAGAACGGCCTCAGGCTGCTCCTGCTGCAAACAACAGGGGCGGGACCAGGCCCATAGCTCGCATGGGGCCCACGGGGCCCACCCCCGGTGGGTTTTATGGGCCCCCTCCCCCCGGCCCGAAGATGACCAGAGGCTGGCAGCGGGCGTGGCGTTTCAATGAAGCATGATGATCGAGGCGCTGGCCGCGATTGCGCGTGTCTCAGACCCACGCACGACCGCGCTCACCCCCTCCCGGAGCTGCTGCGGGGACGTCAGGCAGGCAGGCGCGATCGGTTGGTTTCCAGGCCTGCCGGCCCTCCTCCCACCCGCAATGGCTGCCCCGGCAGGGATGCGTGAGCTGGGCTGTTCGTGCGCCCTTGGAAAGCGGGCAAGTAGCCACCGGGGGAGCTTGGGGTCCAGAGGGATGTGGGAGCCAAGTAGGTCCAAGTCCCTGGAATGTCAACTTTGCAAAAGAGATGGGGAGGAGGAGAAAAAGGAAAACTCCCTGCTGATGACTACATTAGAGAGGGGGGGGGGAGAAATCCCCGAGTCTTGCCCGGCGGCAGCTGCTCTCGGAGCCCCGCGAAAAAGCCGCAACAGAAAGGAGCGAGGAAATGTCTCTCTCGCTCTCTCACAACTCCAGCAAGCAAATGAAATAAACTCTAATGCAGCGGCTGGCAGGCAGGAACCGTAAAGAGCAGCGAGGATTGGAGGAACAGAAGTCAAGTCTGCCAAGAGAGGGGGGGATCTTTAAATAGGTACGCCCCGTTTTTTGCAATGACCGGTTTCCTGCGTGTAAATCTGACAGCGGCAGCCTAGAAAAAACGAGAGGGCTACTGGGCTGGGTGTCTGCGCGCAGCAGACAGCTGCATAGATGCATACACGGGAGCGAGATACACACACACACATCCACTTGCGTATATGTGTCAGGAGACTGATCTGGAAGCCTCCGTGTGTGCGTGCACGGAAGAGGTGCAATCGGCTAGCTGGGAGCAAAGGCGCTGTTGGTTGATCATGTGGGATTTTTGCATGCCGTTTACTTGGGAAGGTGGGGGGGGGCTGCTAGAGCAAGCAGTCAGAACCCAGACTGCTGTTTGCTTACAGATTGCTTTTTTCCCTGCGTTCCCTCCCACCCGATTGGATTTCGGCTGTAGAAAAGAGGCGTTTCTCTTGCCTTTGGCTCCGCCCCTTATGCCCAACCGACACCCACACACTCCGCGACCCCACCTTCTGAAAACCAGACTGAGGCCCTGTTCATACGAGCCCATTTGGTCCGGAAGCGGGACGGAACAGGGGCGGAGCAAACCGGCACGATCCCACCTCAACATCTGGGGAGCGTGCCGGATCCGTCCCGGTTCCGTCCCTTCCAGCGTTGCTCCGCGGCGAAAAAGAACCACCTCCCGAGGTGGTTCTTTCCGAAGGGCCGCAGCAACGCTGGCCGTGGGATCGCCGGCGCGTCCTTGCGCCGGCGCATCCCCGGCTCCTGGCCGAACTGCACATGTGTGAGCATGCGCAGTTCGCCAGGCTCCCCTTCCCACCGCTGCGTTCTCCCCGGCATCTGATCGTGCCGGGGAGCGTTGCGACGCGGCTCGGGGGATCTGTGAGATCCCGCCGCGCCGTCCCAACTTTGCCGCGGCTCACTTTAGCCGCGGTACTAGCACCTAATTCCCTGCCGTGTGGCAGGGACCTGAGTACTGCAGGTAACCGTTTCCGCGCGGGATATCACAGAGGCTGGCGTGCGAGACATGCCCTGACGCCAGCTCTCGATTCCCCATGAACAGTGGGGCGAGGAGAGCGACATAAAAGCCAGCGCCCCTGTGCTGGGGTGGAAATGCGTGCGCCATGGGCTGCTGAAGTCTGGGATGTGGCTGGATCAATTGAATTTGACCGCAAAGGGCAAGTCTAATCTCATCCACTGTGTAATCAAATAAAAAAAAATGTTTAACGGTCTGGAAGGCAGATTGCTAATTTACTTTGTTTCGCATTTAATCCTCTTCTTTCCACAAATGCGTTCGGGATTGCTAAACCGCCAGTTGGCTCTGGGGTTTCAGATTAGTTTATTAAAGCCAATCCCTGGCATGTGAAGATGGGTTCTGCCCCTGCCGACTAGCACGGTGAGAGGGCCCATAGCTTTATTGCCAACGCTGGGCACGCTGGTGATGTGTGTGCGGCGTGCGCGCGCTTTGCGTGCACACGCACACACTCCGGCCCCACCACTTTCCCCAAGGCCTCCCCACTGGAAAGGTCCTAGCTACGGGCCTGTGCGGGACTCACCAGCACACACTAGAGGGGAGAGGAACAGACACTCTAGACCTCGTTTCTATGGTTTTCATAGCCATAGAGACTTGGAGGACTAAAATCCTAGAGTGTCACTTCCAGTTGCCATCCCCCCCATATCAATAAAGAGGGTAAGGGGGTTGAAAATCGGGGGTTCCCCTGCCCCCAGTGGGGCTCCACCCTGAAATGTCCAGGTATTTATGAACCTGGAGTTGGCAAGCCTAGCAGCAAGGATGCTCAATAAGAGGGAGAGTGACAAACTGCAAAGAGGAACAGGCTTCCTGCACTCAGTGCTGAGTCAAAGAAAGACTTTGAGTCAGAACAGTTTCTCCTGGTCCTTCAGGAGCAGCTAGCTGCCATGTCCAAATTCTTCTGCACAATCCTTAAAGGCACTGTAGCCCCAATCCTCCTCCATGTTTATCCCCCCTTTCACTACATCCAACATCTTCATGCCAATAAAGGCTACTTAACTATATCCAACATATCCCTCTCCTTGTGACTCCAGGCCTTCTCCAGTGATGAAATTTAACTGTTAAAACGGAATACAAACAAGTCTGCATATTTTGCAGCATTCTCTATTTACATGTTTCCATCGTATGAAGGGTGTGGTGGGTCACACCCAATGCTCCCTCTAAACTGTGGAGTCCTATGAGCAAAAATTCTACTTTGTGAGCTACTGGCATTAAAGTTGTGAGCGAGTGAATTGGCTACTGCATAGATTAGTTTGCTCTGGAGCCCTCCTTCCTTAGCGGAGACAAAAACATGTGAGCTGGAGGCTAAAAAACTGTGAGCTAACTCACACTAACTCAGCTTAGAGGGAACATCACACCTACCAGCTCAGCTGGCTTATTCTAAAGCTGCCGACCCGCTAGATGCTGAAATGCAACAGAGAACTTGATTCCTGTCCCTGGAGAAATGGTGGCAGATGCAGCTTGCCAGATGGTGGGTGGGAAGGGGGAGAGAAGCTGAACCTGCTGAAATTCCCCCTTTTGTATGACCTTTTTTTTAAAAAAAAATGAGAAACCCAAGAAAAGTAGAACAAAACCATAAGATATTGAAAATGTACATTTTAAAAAGAACAATCACAATTAATTTTTTTTAACATGTGGCAGGATAATGCATTACTTTTTTAAACAGAAATGTGTGGGCACTCTGACACTGGGGCTGCCAAACTGGAATTGCCCATAGGCACAGAGGATCCAAAAAAAAAAGTTCACCCCCATCAAGCAAATGCAAACCTCAGCCTTGCAAAAAGAGGGTTGTGTGCACATGTGATGTGTCTGGCAAGAGTTCTCTGTTTCTACCACAGATTAGTCTGGGATGTAAAGGGGGATGGGCTGCTAAGCGTGTGATCTGCCAGTTGGGGAGGGCAAGCAGAGGTTGCCTTTGGGTCGCAAGGCATTGGTATATACAGAAATGAGCAGGATGCTGACACTCTAGAAACCTTGGTGCACACAGGGACACATTTATCTTGGCAGGTTTAGTGCTTTCACACAATAGTTTATCATTTAAAACTCCCCCCCCCACAACAACAGAGCATATACAGATATCTATATCTGAAGAGCCATTTGCACAGGGCAGTCATAAGCACACAGAAGATCAATCCCCCTTTAAAAGATGTCAGAGAGATGATTGAAAGATTGATTGACTGATTGATTGAGGGTGCTTTGGGATGCCTCCAGAACTTTTTGGGCGGGGTCAAAATGGAAAGAGACAATGTCTTCCTCCTCTAGCCTCATAGGAAAGGGTAGGGTTGCCAGGTCTGGATTGGAAAATACCTGGAGACTTTGGGTGTGGATCCGGGAGAGGGTGGGGTTTGGGAAGGGGTGGGGCCTCAGCAGGGTACAATGCCACAGAGTCCACCCTTCAAAGCAGCCATTTTCTCCAGGGGAGCTGATCTCTGTCAGCTGGAGATCCGTTGTAAAAGTGGGAGATCTCCAGGCCCCACCTGGAGGCTGGCAGCCCTAGGAAGGGGCCACCATGACAGGCCAGAGCACAGGGTTCCACCGGGCCATATTGTGCATACTCCAGCTTTATACAATCTTTCTTTCTTTATAGACTAGAGCTCCCCATGACGGAGTTTGGACAGTGAGTCTGTTTAAAATTATGATGAAATTGAGACCCTCTACACATTTTCTAATCAACCTGCACAGTGCTTTCAGGGAAAAACAATATTAGAGTCTCTAAACAATTCTCCTGACAGACCACCAGAGTAGCCACAATGGGCAGTCCATCTGCTGCCAATGTTATTGAAAAAACCAAAAAAAACAACACCACTTGGCAAAAACAACTTACAAGCAAATAAGCAAGTATATAATGATCAAATAAGCATACAGCAAGTGTAATGTAAATCAAATAAGCAAGTAAGATATAATGAAATGTAAATCAAATAAGCATAACAACAAGTATGATATAAATCAATAGGCCAAGGTGCAAAGATAATAGAAACAGTCAGAGTCTTCTCTAGCATAGAGGCAATATCAAAGTCCAAATTGGAATAATCAAATTTTCTGAGCCATCAAAAGCTTCTGAGCCATCAAAAGCCGACGCGTAATCCGGATGCCTGAAGCCGCGTTTCGAATTGTTCTTATTCAAGTATGGCTGTAATGGGACTGAATACAAATTCAAAGCATATACAAATAAGAATGCATGCAAAATATAATTATACAACAAGTGAGAATGCATACAGAATATAAATATTTGAAAAATTAGGAGCTGCAAAGAAAACTCACCCCAGTCTCAAAAGCTGGCATATGCTAAGCCAGAATGATCAGTCAAGGAGGATTAAGGGTCCTTAACCTGCCATGTGCTGCACCTTAATTTATACCTAATTTCAGGCTGCATCGGCACAGGCAAAGTTTCTTAAAAGGTCATAGTGCCATGCATACTGCTCAAAAATCCAGAAGCAGCAAGTGCACTAAACTGCCATCACCTAGAACAAAATATTTAAGTTTCATTTAGGCAACTATCATTGATTGATATAAGGTGTAAAATCCATACTCTGATTCATGCCATGAGGATGATATGTCTTTAAATTGTAAATGAATCTAGTTTCCTTTTGCAAAAGGATTTGTTCAATATTTAGTTGTTGGAAGGGCTTTTTTTGTTGGCAGTATAAAATTATGAACTTCATTTCATTCGCACTATGACCTGCCTGCATGTAATGTCCAACCATTGGTGAATTTTCAACATTATTATTCACTCTGGACCGGTGTTCCAACACCCGAGTCCTAATTGCCCTAGTTGTCATGCCAATATACTTGAACCCACAGGGACAGAGAGAAAGATAAATTAAATTCTTAGTTGAACAGGTTGCTGTAAAATTAAAATTGTATACACTCCCTGTATCTTTATCAGTGTAACTGCTGCCTTCTATCATATGCTGACAAGCCTTGCAATGCCTACACTTAAGGAACCCTTTTGAATTGGTAGCAGGTGTACTGTCCTTAAAGGAATCAGATTTAACTAAAGTGTTTCTCAGATTTTTTCCTCTGCGTAGACCTATATATGGTGGCAACTGACAGCCTGGAATATGTGAAACTATGTGCCAATGTCTGTAGACAGATCTTCTAATTTTATTAGAAATGCTAGAAAATTGGAAGCCACATGCAATTCTTCCTGTAGCTTTTTTATTTCTGTATTTTAGAAGTCCCTCCCTCGCCACATGTTCTGCCCGGACTCTCGCCTGTCTTATTGTCCTAAATGGATAACCTCTCTGCTTAAATTGCTTCTCTAATAGATCTGCTTCAGCAGCAAAATCTTGTGGCATGGATGAATTTCTTTTGGCCCGTATAAACTGTCCGTATGGTAGATTATGGCGTAGTTTATGCGGATGGAAGGATGTAAAATACAACAAGGAATTTCTATCAGTTGTTTTATGGTATGGCTTAACCAATAATCTGCCCTGATTCACATATACTATAGTGTCTAAAAAATTAATAGACTGCTGACTATAATGAATATCAAACTTTATGCTGTCATGTAATGTATTGAGCCACTGATGGAACTGGTTTAAGCATATATTCCCCTGCACTAGCAAGAAGATATCGTCAATGAACCTGAAAAACTTTTTGATGTTAGAAAAGAAAGGGTTTGTAGATGTTAGAATATAAGTTTCCTCAAAATATTGCATAAAAAGATTAGCAAGTGATGGTGCAGCAGGATTACCCATTGCTATGCCGCATTTTTGCAAGTAGAAATCTTTTTCAAATCGAAAATAATTATTTTCCAATATCAAATCCAAAATTTCAAGCAAAAAATAAGTTGGAACAGGGATATTTTGTTGTTGCTCTAGTAGCTCTGCAATGACTGATCTTATTTCATCATGTGGTATGTTAGTATATAGAGCCCTTACATCAAGGGTTACAAGATAGCAATCTTCAGGAACCTGAATATTCTCTACCTGTTGAATGAAATGTGTGGTGTCCTTAATATATGATTTTATCTTAATTACTAGGGGCTGCAGGATATGGTCCAGATACTGAGATATGGGTTCAAAGACAGATCCTACCCCTGATATAATAGGACGTCCTGGGGGTGGGTTTCCTTTTTTATGTATTTTGGGTAATGCATATAAAATTGGTATCCTGGGGTATGGTACCTGAAAAAACATTACATGCAGGCAGGTCATAGTGCGAATGAAATGAAGTTCATAATTTTATACTGCCAACAAAAAAAGCCCTTCCAACAACTAAATATTGAACAAATCCTTTTGCAAAAGGAAACTAGATTCATTTACAATTTAAAGACATATCATCCTCATGGCATGAATCAGAGTTCAGTCCCATTACAGCCATACTTGAATAAGAACAATTCGAAACGCGGCTTCAGGCATCCGGATTACGCGTCGGCTTTTGATGGCTCAGAAGCTTTTGATGGCTCAGAAAATTTGATTATTCCAATTTGGACTTTGATATTGCCTCTATGCTAGAGAAGACTCTGACTGTTTCTATTATCTTTGCACCTTGGCCTATTGATTTATATCATACTTGTTGTTATGCTTATTTGATTTACATTTCATTATATCTTACTTGCTTATTTGATTTACATTACACTTGCTGTATGCTTATTTGATCATTATATACTTGCTTATTTGCTTGTAAGTTGTTTTTGCCAAGTGGTGTTGGTTTTTTTGGTTTTTTTTTTGGTTTTTACATTGTACACTGACTTCCCCCCCCTTTTTTTTGGCCAATGTTATTGAATCATTTATGGCTTCATGGGGAAAATTCACAATTTGCAAGCAAGTCTGTAATCCATTTTGGTGGACAGAATAAAACATGCTTGTTATATGGGCAATATATTTGTGTACTTGCAAAATCTGATTTTAGGAATTAATGACATGGATGAAAACAGTGATGAGCCCATTAAGTCATACACCATTATGAAATTATACACAATTATGAAAAGGACGTTATTCCTTTTTAAGATAGATTTTCAGGGACAACCATGTCTTGGCCGTTCAGTTATATATCAAACCCACAGATGAAAATACATTGTTACACTTTGCTTCTTCACACCCTTTGACATTACTTGCCTTAAAGACAATATTTGAAAGGAACTTGTTTTTCTAACTGTGGTAAGAAATATTAGAAATATAGAAGAAGGTTTAGAAGGTTTGGGTTTAAAATGAACCATAATAGTATACATATTTCTCTCTGTCCTTGCTAGGCCTGTGTGAATCAAAGCCCGTGACTCTTTTGCAAAGCCCCTCTTTTCCCAGAAGGATCTATTTCTTGGTCACACATTCCAAGGATGTAAAAACATTCCATTTCCCAGGAAAATCACTGATATAGGACTTGCCAATACTCCAATTTCCTAGGCAATTAGGTATATGACCGTTTGGAAAATTAGCAGACTCCAATTCATCTCTCTGATGGCATCAGAGCAGTTTGTTTCCCATGATTGGGCAACACCTGAAGTAAACCATGGCACTGTATTTATGGAATGTGAACTCTTGTTACATGAGACCAAGGGAGGGAAACCAATTTCCTAAAAGACAATTTCAAGTTCTAAGTGTCAAATTTTAACTGCAATCCAATTATTAAGGGATCCCTTTGATCTCTGGTATAAATATGGGTGGTTCACAGTAGACTTCAGCTGAATCCGAAAGGACTCAGTCAGAGAGGGCCTCTCGTCCGCGCAGGCATGGGGTGGGGAAAACTTTGCTGCATGTTTATTTTTCTGTGTGTAATCTATCAAATGTTTAGGAATTAGGACTCTGAATGTTTTTCTATAATAAAGATTAGTTTATTTTAGTGATTTCCAAGCTTGCACATCTGCCTTTGGTACGGGGCAACACTCAGGAGACACACACGAACTGGGGAGGGAAAATGTGGGTGACCGGATTAAACACTTTTTCACAGACATGTGCAGACACACACCCACCTCCAAAATCTCACAACACTAACAGGATTATAACATTTAGACAATGAGATTGGGAAAGCAACTCCAGGCCAAAGGGTATCCCAAAGAGCTAGTTTGTGAAGCTTAAAACTGGGCAGAACAGGTATCTCAACAGGATTTGCTAGTAGAAGGATTTGGTCTATAGGCTGCACCTTTAGCTGCTAAATTTCTGGGAAAGGGACAAAAGTATATTCAGTCTGTTGTGAATGCTGAAACCCATACTCATTCACAGAACTGGAATGCTGATGATATTGCGCAAAAAGGAAGGATGATTTCCAGACTTTGGGCTTCTTATGTTGTTTTTTCTCTCATCTCCCCCCTGCCCACACTAACCAAGGCCTGAAATCTTCAGCAATGTTGGTTTGAAGTTCACTAGCAACCCTCCAAATTGCCACCAAATACTCTCACCAGTTTTCAGGGGCTATATTTATTATTGAAGCAGGTATGGCTTTGATAATTTTATGGGTTTTTTAAAATCTTACAGTGTATTTTTAATATTTCACCTGACGCAAACTGGCAACTTCCCTGGGCTTCTAGAAAAATACCCTCTATCTGTACATGTCCCCTGCTTGCTGATTTTATTTTTCACTCTGTTTTATTTTACTAAGGTTTAAACTGCAGCCGAGTAGTTTTAGATCTTCTCGTATTTTAAGACATTATTATATATGGGATATCCTAAATGTCATCTTCATCAGAGAAAAATTCTGCGTAATGTGTGTATCATTTTCCCACCAGTGACCTACCTCTTTCTATCTCCCCTATATTTAACTTTCCCTCTCCCTGGCAGCGTCTCCCCTTTCCTTTTCTCCCACCCATGTAACTAGCACTTTCCTCATCATCTTCATCTTTTTCTGCCTCTTGCCGTTTCTCCCTTCATTTTCCTACCCACCTATTAGGACGAGCCACCCTGAGCCTCCTACTCTGGCTGCTGAAAACAGCCACTGCAGCAGTCAGTCAGACAGGACGTACTCCCCATTTTACTTTTACAAGGGTGAAAGCTTTACCTTCCAAGACCTCAGCTTCCCACGTTCTGAGGGGTGGTACCCATGTTTAAGTCAGTGCCTCGGAGACTCAGCTTAAATATAAATCAAGTTTATTTACTTAAGGAGTGTTGCATAGCATAAATCACTCAGATAAGGCAATAATAAAACAAATAGATCTTACTGTAGCTATCTAAAAATCTGCCTAAGATTTTAGAACTTACTATCTTCAAGCGTCCCAGAATAGCATTCTTTAGTCATCCATCTCACCCATCCTACATAGTACGGGGCTTCTGCGTGCTCAACTGGTGTAGCATGGAGGCATGCCAAGGTGAAAGAATAAAAAGATGAGTAATCTATGTGTGTTGGGAAGCCATCTTTTCTAGCAGACGCCTTACTTGGCAACTGAACAGCCAATCAGAACCAAGCAGTTAATTTGCATTTCAGCTGTGAAAGAAAAAACAACAACTAGGGAGGACAGAACTGCAGAGTGCGGGGGGGGGGGTTGACTAGATGACCTGCAAGGTCCCTTCCAACTCTAACATTCTATGATTCTATGATCTGTCTCCCAAGACCGATTCTCTGGGAAATGACAGCTGCTCTGCAAGTGTTAATAATTAGCAAAGGGAGCACTTCTGAATAAGCCAGAATCTGAACAACATTTAAAGTTCTGAACCAAAGTTCAGCCATCTTATTAGAACCGCTCCTGTCTCCAGCTTTCCCTTTTTACATTTTTACTCCTCCCTCCTCCAGCTTTATCTTCTTTGGCTCTGGTCTTTGTTTCTCTTTGTTTTTTATTGTTCCCAGAGAAGTTCTGAATGGTAGGCTATTGCAAGCACAGAACTAGAGGAGCAGCTTGTTATTTTAAAGATGCGCTTTGGAACTGAAGTCAGAGACCATCAGTATAGAAGCCATGTAAAAGGACTGATCCTCACAATAGATTTCTTTCCCCTGAAGAGTGCAACTCCAGAACACTAAAGGATCCACACAAGGCCACTTGGTTCTCTTGGCGCTGATCCTCCAAAACAAGTGGAAGCTTGTGTCGCTCTTGCTAAGGTAGAGGCTTGAAAAGTATGCATACGGAGAGTGATTTCAGCTAAGCATACCTTTATTTAGTTAGGAACAAAGACACCTTAACCAGCTCGCAGGCCGGCTTATATTCCCTCAGAGAAACCCACCACCAAACACACACCCCCCTCCCGATAGGCTATTTACAATGCCCAAGAGACCTATTGGCCTCCCGGCTGGGGACCTAGCCCTTTCATTGGGCCTGGCCAGGATCCTACTGGCCCATTGTCTTTTGGCATGAAGCTAGTGGGGTTTGTGCCTGGGCAAGTCCAGGCATGCCCGGCCCTGACAGGGCCTGATACACTACATGCATGTGTAGCTCTGGGACACTGAGGCGGGGACCAGAAGGCTGTCCATCCAAGAGTCAGTGCTGGAGGCCAAATACCTTCCCCGAGGCGAGGAGGTCTCACACATCGGCTGCTCCATAGAGGTTACGCTGGCCCAATGTGGATGGCACCATCCAGAAGGCGCTACAGATGTTGTGAGACATGGCGTCCTGCTGCCCTCATAGTCTCCAGCTGTTTTGCTGCGTGAGGAAAGCTTCCAAAAAGAGCTCTGCAGCTTGTCTGTGGGGAAAGTAAAGTGATGGTTGGGGTGGGGGTCCAAGACAGGGAGGGCTAGAAAGACAGGCTGCCCCCAAAGTCAGACACAGACAGTTGCAGGTTATAGTCCCAAGGCTTCCCACTCCCACTCAGTGCCGTCCGTCGCCCTCCAGGCCTCTACAAATCAGACACTCCTTTTTGTTTTTATTTTGAACAGTTTTCATAGCAAAACACAACTATATATCTAAACGTCATAATTACAAACGTTAAGCAAATCCAAAAAAACAACAAAAAGCCTTGTGGAGTTTGTCTATACTATGCAAGAACTGGGGAACAAATTTAAATTAACAACATTTCCCCAACAATTATGCCCACCAGATGCTCGAACTAACAAGTACGAACACAGAAATGCTTACAAAAATGAATGAATGGACAATATAGGTCTTCTTTCCCCGTGGCAGCATTCTCTGCCTCTTGGCTGCAGGTTTGGCATTCCATCCCCTTCAGCTGTCCTTCTAAAACAGAGTAACAAACAAACAAATACTTACAAACAAAGAAAGGTGTACAGAAGTGCACAGAAAGGGGATACCTCCAGTTATCTGAAGGTGGTTCTTCCATGTTCTGCTAGGGTTGCCAGGTCCCTGACAGGGGGAGGGCGTGCCCCAGGGCCTGTCCCCCAACTGCCAGTCAGCTGGCTTGCAGAGGGACTTACTGGGAGCAAAAGGAGGCCTAGGCCAGCATTGCCAGCAACAAAGCAAATTCACTCCAAGCGTGCACCAGAAGTGATGTCATTATGTGTTGATGCTCCGGTATTTGGCCAGAACTGCATGGTAAAAATGTCCTCAACTGTAGAGTTTCTGCCCAGATACCAGAGTGTCTTTGTATCACCAGTGTACCAGACAGACTTTCCCGTCAGACAATCACCCTTATAAAGTCTTAAATTTTCCCTCCAACCTCCCTATGAATTTTCAGTTCCATATGTGTAACTCTTCTTAGGTGTAACTCTTCTTAGGTGGTAAATAAGCTTTTATTATAATGCTGTTGGCCCACCTGCTTTCTGTTTGAGACTTTGTTGGCTTACACTCCAGCTACGGAACTGTGACTGAGGAGGGTCTGTACCTCTATAAATGTTCCCTCAGAAATAGGCATTTGGGTACACTGAAAGTTGAAACAGAAATCAAATTTATTTAAACAAACAGGCAGGGGATGGAAATTATATGTACAAGTGAGTTTTGGTTAGGATTGGTAGAGAGAGGTTTAAAATATATATTTTAATATATATATATATTAAACCTCTTTCTACCGATTCTAACCAAAGCTCACTTGTACATATAAGTTCCATCCAAACTTGTTTCTACGCAACACTAGAGAAATTCAGAGTCATTTCCCCTAGTTTACTTTGTTTTGATGTTGTTAGAGATGTTTCACTGCTTTAACAGGGTTACAGATACTACTAGAGAGCGGTCAGACTGCAGTCTTAACATGATCTGCAAACGCTGCTAATTAATCTATTTCTCCCTGAGATTGAGTTTGTTCAATCACACATTCCATCCTGGGCTTCCGGTTTATGGCGACACGCTGAGCAGACTCATCGCCTGAACCTCCCGGGGATGAAATCTGCGCACCAGCAGAAAGGAGGAGGGGCGACATCTCGCTACCCCCCTGGAGCCTGGTTGAAAGGCTCCTAGCCATGGGACTTTTGAGAGGTGGTCTCTTCGCCAGCGCGATGTTGGGGAATTGAGGTGCTTCTCCATCCTGACGGTCCTCCTGCTGTGTGTTCGTATGGAACTAGCAACGCTGACCGGGACAAGCGCTGGAGATCGAGCGGTTTAAATGGAGTTACAGCGAGGTCGCAAGACCAACTATGAACTGTGAGTCGGATTAGAGCGTAATTTACATTTTAAAAGGAAAGCTCCCACCCCAAGGACTAGGAAAGAAAGCAAGCGGGGGAGGGGCCCCTCCCATGTGCACGAATTTAAATGCGAGACCCGAGCGGGGAGCGGAAGCAAAAATGCTGAAATCTGTTGAGAGAGACTTACCAGGGTGCGTATGAGTGTATGAGCATATATTTAAAGACTTTAGCAAATATTCGGAAAGCAAACAATTCATAAAGATGGCGGGGAAGAGGGCTGAGAAAGAAAAACTTTTAAAAGCGAAAGTAGATGGGAGCCCTCATCCGGAAGCAACCACCGAGTTGGCTAAAACGTTGGCAGAATCCCTGCGCCCCCTGCTGGACCAGATGACTAATCTCAAGGAACAGTTGTCAATGATGAACCAAAGCATCACTACTGAGCAGCTTCAATTGAATGAGACTCTTAAAATCACAGAGCAAACAGCTGAGAAAGTGAAAGAAGTTGATGCCACTACCCAAAAGGTGAAGAAAAAGGTTGGAAAAGAAGCAAATTTCTACAGAAGAACAACTTTTACAGCTACAAATGGAGAAGGCAAACTTGGTCCTTTGATTCCAAGGTGTCCCAGAATTCAAAGGAGAGAATCTGAAGCAAGTGATGAGTGATGCATTAGCCCCAGTGACAGATTTGAAGGCGGAGTATCTTATGAGCGAAATGGATGTGGCCTACAGGTCCTATTCCGTATATATAAAGATGAATAATTTGCCTGGGGAAATAGGAATGAGATTCTCGAAGAGGCACGTGAGGGATTCTATCCTGAGAGCGACGGCGGGGACACCCTTGAAAATTGGGGACAGTACCATCAGGATTCTGAAAGGCATCCCATTTGAAATAAGACAAAGGAGAAAGAAATATAAAGATTTAATTCTTTTTCTTCAAACAAATGCAATTAGCTAACGGTGGTTATATCCAGAGGGCATAACCTTCAAACTTCAGGATAAAAAAGAAAAGATTGACTCTGTTTCCCAAGCACGGGACTTTTTGAGGATCTAATTGGGTGAGCCAGAGGAGGTGGATAAAGAGGAGAAGGACAGTAAGTACAGTGGTGAGCTGGACTCGGGGTGTTCTGGAGAGGACTCTCTTTCTGAAAAAGGGGTGGTTGCCCCTAAAAGTCCATATAAACTGAGGAAAAGACAAGAAAAGAAAAAATGAAGGATGAAGGACTCTGACTTGTGCCTTTGAAAATATGGTTTTTAATAATGGGATGCTCTCAAACAGCCAAGGGTGGCTTTTCCATCTCCTCCTAAGGTAGCCAGGCCCCCGCCAGAGGTGGGGGAAACCCTACCCCGGGCCCCTCCCCCAGCTACCAGTCAGCTGGCCAACAGGGCCTGCTCCCCCACTTGTCTGGCAGACCAAATCCCCCTCTCTCCTTACTATCTTGCAGTGTTTTCATTTTAATTCTGGGTCTTTTTGGATACCAAATAAAATCTTTAATGATCTTATCTAGTTCTATGAAAAACTGTGAATTCCTTAACACGATGGCAACACGATGACATAACTTCTGGTGATGTTGTATCTAGTAATGTCACTGTGTGGCCTCAGCCTTGTTTCACTTCCAGTAAGTCACCCTGTTGGCCAGCTGACTGGCAGCTGGGGGAGGGGCCCCGGGGCAGGGTTTCTCCCACCTCTGGCGGGGGCCTGGCTACCTTAGGAGGAGATGGAAAAGCCACCCTTGGCTGTTTGAGACCACTGGGTCGAATGAACAGCAGTAAGAAAGAAAGAGCCACCCTCAGAAAACTAGAGGCAGGACCTTTCTGTGCACTTCTATAAATATTTCTTTGTGTGTAAATATGTCTTTGTCTGTCAGTATTTCTGTGTTTGTTACTCTGTTTTCAAAGGACCCATATTGCTTGTTTGTTTGTTTTTAAACACAATTTTATTAGAGGAATATCACGTTTAACAATAAAAATATTAAATTCATCTCATACCCCTTTTGTTTTCCTTCCCCCCTCCCCTTCTTCTGGCTTCCCGCAGTGCTCCCACCCCCTCCCTTTTCATAATTTCTACTTAATCTTCTTATCGCTAACAAAAACAAAGAGTTCTGCGATGAACTCTTCCGCACTCTTGTCCTTCAGTTTTCTTGTTAATTTGTCCATTTCTACCATGAAGAGTAATTTCTTAATCCATTCCCAGATCTCTGGTATTCATTCTTGCTTCCAGGCTTGCGCATAAGTCATTCTAGCCGTTGTAATCAAATACCAGAGCAAAGTTCTTTTAGATGCATTAATTTCTTCCATTCTAAGCCCCAGAAGTAATACCTCTGGTTCTTTTTTAAAAGTACATTTCAAAATTTTTGCATCTGAACATGTATCTCTGTCCAATAATCTTTTGCCTTTTCACAAGTCCACCACATGTGGTAAAAAGACCCCTCTTTTTTCTTACATTTCCAACACTTGTTCGACATATTAACATTCATAAGAGCTATCTTTTTGGGCGTCATATACCATCTATACATCATTTTATAACAATTCTCTTTTAAATTATTACATGTTGCTTGTTTGTTTTTGTACGTATCCTTGTGGCTCGCTCTGAGCAGTTCAGGCTGATGTGGGTGGAGCGCAAAGCCTGCAGGCAGGAGGTAGGGTTGTCAGGTACCCCTGGCCACTGGGGTGGGGTGGGGGTCTTATCGGGAGCTCCGTGTTGGCACTCAGTCACTCACCCGGTTGGTCTAACACAATTCCCCCTTGTTTACCTGCTTGTTCGCAAAAACATTTTTAAAAGCCCCCTCCGTTCCAAGTGCCAAGGTGAACTCTAGGGTACAATAGTCCCTTGCATTGTGCCAGCTGGTGTAGCTCTAGAGCTCATCCCCAGAGTGTGTGGCTTGGGTGGAGAATGAGTTGAGGGCAACCGCTATGTTAGAAGCACAAGCTGCTACCATGGAATCACAGGAACCTTCTGGATGGGGTGGGTGGGGGTGGACCTGGAAGTGACATCACATCCTTGCTCCTGGCTCCACCCCCAAAGTCCCCAGATATTTCCCGAGTTGGACCTGGCAACCCTATGATAGAGGGAGGCAGTCAGAAAGAAAGAAGAAGCGGCACACTCCTTCCCCATCTGAGGCTTGGACAGCCAGCTTCTATGGGACGAAGGCCATGCCGTGCATGGACTCCAGCAGCAGCAGAACCAAGCGGAGGAGGGTTGCAGGAATCCTGGATTTTTGCTAAAAGGGCCCAGAATCACTAAGACTGCCCCTGCTCGCCTCCTCTTTGAATGTCCTGGACCTCCGTAACACTGGCAGCCCCACCATGTTCCCTTTCCCTCCCGAGCCACGCAACAGCATGGAAGGGGGGGAGCCCTTTAATGGGCCCAAGCAGGAGTAGTGAATGGTGAGATGAAGCATACCAGTTTGGAAACAGGATTTAGCTCTTCCTCCTGTCCCATAATCCCACCCAGATCCGGGCATCCCCCCCCCCCCACGGCTAACTTGCAGGTTCCTTTTTAAAATGTGAGAAAATGAGCTGTTTATTTCACCCACTCTTAAGGGGGGAAATGGGATCCAGACAATTCAGGCCCAAATCCTTGTCTGCCAGCTCCCATTCGCTGCAGGGGCTTCTCGCTTCACGTGGGGGTAGGGGAGAGAATCAGCCAACCAGAGATCTTGCCAGGCACTGAACCTGGTTTGCAAAGCAAGCACTTGACCTATAGTACTTCCTGGTCTCCAGAGCACTTCTGGGGTGTAGCTACCATGTGAATGACTATAGTGTTCTTCAAGGGGTCCTCACTCTCGTCCTCCTCCCCTTCCCCCTATCTCTTCAGCAACTGAGCCAACAACTCTTGCTTCGCCGTGATCTTCCCTGGAACGGGGCACACACAGCTCTGAGCATGGCTTGAAGCCACCGGGTGATCTACTTCTGGAACCTCTAAGGAGGGCTTAAAGGCTTCCCAGAGGCACCCATCCTGCCACAGAAGGGTGTTCAGGAGGAAGCCAAGGTCCAAGTACTCAATTCACTCAACAGCCACAGAGAAGAGCCACATGATAATATATCCTGGAAAAGTTATTGTACATGTTTACAAGGGTACACAGGAATTATCACTATTTAATGCTGCAGTGAATAAAACCCCGTCTTAAAAAAGCATTTCTCTCATTGTGAAAGAGAAAATATTTCATAAGAGTCTTCTGCGGTGTTGTCCCAAATATCCAAATTTTACATCAGAAGCACTGAAAAAGAATGCACAGAAAAGAAAGGGGCTTTCCCCTTCAAAGTCTCCCTGTCCTAGAGGGTCCTTACATCTCTTGGTAAGTGGTAGTCTGCGGGAGAGCAGTAAGTATATCTCTCTAGTTCTTTATACATTCACCTTTCCTTAAAAACAAGAAAGAAAGTAAAAACTGTCCTGCAAATATTTTACAAGTAGTTGAAAAATTAATTCAGGGGTCGAGGAGGGAGATAAACAAATGCATGCCAATCACTGATCGATAAAAGGGAGTTATCCCCGGTGGTCATTCAACTCAACCCACCGGGAAAAGCTGCACAACAGATTTCTTCAGTGCTATCCCTCAAGAGAAAAAGGTGCATTCGGACAGGGCTCAGCAAAGGCATTTCCCAGTGGCCTTCCCAGTGCACCAAGACCGCTGTGTGCACTTTCCCCGTTGGCCATACCTACTTTGCCCGACATGACTGGCACAGCTTTGGTCACAAGACCCATGACGTGGAAGGTGGAGAACAGCTCAGGATAATTCTCTTGTCCTTACAACGGGCAGCAAAGGCATACAGTTGACGAAGGCCTTCTGATGCCCAATAGGCGACCATCTCGTTGCTGTCAAAATGACAGAGAGTCGGGCATCCCACCAGCTGGCCCATCACTGGGGATTCTGCTGAGTCCTAAAGGAAAGGAAAGGAACCACAAATGGAACAACATCCCAGCAGCAAGAGTTGGGGACCTCTGATCTCAAGGGAGCATGTTGTTTCCATTGTGACACGACTGGCACAGCTTTTGGTCACAAGCCCCATGACACGAAAGGTGGAGAACAGCTCGGAATAATTCTCTTGTCCTTACAACGGGCAGCGAAGGCATACAGGTGTCAAAGGCCTTCCGATGCCCAATACGTGACCAGCTCCGAATAATTCTCTTGTCCTTACAATGGGCAGCGAAGGCATACAGATGGCAGAGGCCTTCTGATGCCCAATACACGACCAGCTTGGAATAATTCTCTTGTCCTTATAATGGGCAGTGAAGGCATACAGGTGGCAGAGGCCTTCTGATGCCCAATACATGACCAACTTGGAATAATTCTCTTGTCCTTAGAATGGGCAGTGAAGGCATACAGGTGGCAGTGGCCTTCTGATGACCAATACACAACCAGCTCGAAATAATTCTCTTGTCCTTATAATGAACAGCAAAGGCATACAGGTGGCAGAGGTCTTTTGATGCCCAATACGCGACCATCTCAGAATAATTCTCTTGTCCTTACAACGGGCAGCGAAGGCATACAGGTGGCAGAGGCCTTCTGATGCCCAATAGGCGACCATCTCGTTGCTGTCAAAATGACAGAGAGTCAGGCATCCCACCAGCTGGCCCATCACTGGGGATTCTGCTGAGCCACATGAAAGGTTATTGTAGATGTCTATGGGGATACACAGGAATTATCATTCTCTAATGCTGCAGTGAGTAAAACCATGTCTTAAAAAGCATTTCATTCATTGTGAAAGAGAAAATATTTCATAACAGTCTTATTCAATGTTGTCCCAAATTTTACATCAGAAAGCACTGAAAAAGAATGCACAGAAAAGAAAGGGGTTTCCCCTTCATCACCCCCCCCCCCGTTTTAGAGGGTCTTCACATCTCTAGATAATTGGTGGTCTTGGGGGTGGGGGCAGTAAATATATCTCTCTATATGGCGAGTCGCAGGGAGCCGCAGCCCACCAGGTTGCCCAAGGAGAGGTGAACTAGCCCAGTTTGGAGATCGAGCAGGTCAAAACTCCCGTGCCGATCAGTAGTGGGATTGCACCTGTGAATAGCCACTAGTTGTAGCCTGGGCAAGACAGCGATCTATCTCTCTAGTTCTATATACATTCACCTTTCCTTAAAAACAAGAAAGTAAAAACTGTCCTGCAAATATTTTACAAGTAGTTGAAAATTAATTCAGGGGTCGAATCCATGCCAATCACTGATCGACAAAAGGGAGTTAACCCCGGTGGTCATTCAACTCAAACCACTGGGAAAAGCTGCACAACAGATTTCTTCAGCACCTTCCCTCAAGAGGAAAAGGTGAATTCAGGCAGGGCTCAGCAAAGGCATTTCTCAGTGGCCTTCCCAGTGCACCAAGACTGCTGTGTGCACTTTCCCTGTTGGCCGTACCTACTTTGCCCGACATGACTGGCACAGCTTTGGTCACAAGCCCCATGACTTGGAAGGTGGAGAACAGCTCAGAATAATTCTCTTGTCCTTACAACGGGCAGCAAAGGCATACAGTTGACGAAGGCCTTCTGATGCCCAATAGGCGACCATTTCATTGCTGTCAAAATGACAGATCGTCAGGCATCACACCAACTGGCCCATCACTGGGAATCCTGCTGAGTCCTAAAGGAAAGGAAAGGAACCGCAAATGGAACAACATCTCAGCAGCAAGAGTTGGGGACCTCTGATCTCAAGGGAGCATGTTGCTTCCATTGCGCTTATGTACAATCCTGCCTCCTCCATTCTTCTTGGGGTCTTGAGGATACAATGCCCTGGATTATTGTAGGCAAACAGTTCTTCCCCCCCAGGGATTTCAAAAGCAATGAACACGCCAGTGGTGGAAGGAAAACAGTTTTGTTCTTCATAAATGTGTCCTATTTGGCTCTCTGGGCTGCTTTGCCTCTCTCCTCTTTCTCGGCTTGCATTTTGGCCATCTGTAGGTGGTGTTCTCTCTCCTTCTCTTTCTCAAGTTCCATCTGCTTAATTTGCAGTTGGAGACGCAAGACCTCTTCACTTGGGGTTGCCATCTCTCCGTTTGCTTTCTCCTGAGACATCTGATCAGCAGCCTCTGCTCTGGTCTTGCTTCTAGGCACAGGTGTGTCCTCTGGCTTCTGTCTCCCAGAACGGAGGAACATACACTGCCTAACTCTAGCCTATCTGTCCAGTTGACCCGACAAGTAGAAATAAATAAAACCCCTTTACAACACTGTTATTAGACCTCTTACTTGGTCTTACCGGCACTTTTTTAAAAAGTGGCTTCCTTCAGACAAAGGAGAGGAGAAATTGGGTTTTTTTAGAAAATAAACTGATTATGCTCCACCTCTCCAGGTCAACATCTGGCACATCTCACCGCTAAAAGCCACCATGTCATGACTCCCCTTCCTCTGCCCCCACTGTGGAATTAGGGTCCCTTGGGAAGGCCCAAACTACCCTCCCAAGCTAGGGTTGCCAAATAGGCCCGGGGGGCGGGGAATCCCCCACTTTGGAGGCCCGATTTCTGCGGCGGCGGAAACGGCCCCCGGGGGGAATTCCGCCCCCGAAGCTGCGTCACCAGAGGTGACACAGCCACGTCGCTCACGTTGGAGGCGTGGCCCAGCTTGTCGGAGGGGGAAACCATATGGTTTTCCCCCCGACGAGCTGGGCCATGCCCCCAACATGAGCACGTAGCACGTCACTTCCTGTGACATGCTGCCGGCGCGCGCGTACTTTGCGCACGTGCGCGTGCTCCAAGACCTCCCAGACCCCGCTGAGGCTCCCCCGCTCCAAGGGGTAAGTAGATTTGGCATCCCTATCCCAAGCCCAACCAAAAATTACCCTTTTAAGCCAAGAAAATAGTGTGATGACCAGGCAGAGAACATTAAAAAATGGTTTCTTAATACAGTAATGGGGCAAAGGAAAAACAAGACAAGGTGCTTAAAATATATAACAGTGTCTAAAGGTAAATAAAACAAATCTAACGTGGCTACCTATTTCTCTTAACTGGTTATTATTCAAGGCCCACAGCCTTTTATATCGGGCCTGTGCCTGTACTCATACTGTCCCAAGTGAGGGATCTTTCTCTCAGACCAGACTGTCCTCTCAGCTTAACTCTGTGAGAGAAAAGAACGCAGTTTCACAGCCCACAAAATCTAAGTAATCTCCTCATACAATCCCCAGACACTGATTGGTTACAACTGGCGCCAAGCATTGTGGGGATTGTAGGCGGTGTCTGCTTTCTACTCCCACACAGGTCTCCTGGGCCTAGGCCTCACTAGGCCTTGTCTCCCAGTCCTACACAGATCATGACAACATAGGTTTTTCACAGAGCAACAATGTAGTCATGTTGCCCATTCTGGATACCGAGTGTGCAAGGTCTTGGGCTGCAGTTGCTTGAGAGGGTCTTGGGGATACAACTTATATATCGGAGTAGACACCCATCAGCAAAAGGGGTAACAGCCGTGGACACATCATGTTGCTATATTGTCAGAGAAAAACAATAAGAGAGGAAACATTTGCAATGTATGCAAAACAAAGTTGTGATATTACCCATATACTGGATGTGTAATTGCCCTTGTTATCTATGGAATGATGTTGTTGCTCCTGTTATCTAAGGAATGTTGACATTAAGCTTAATGAAATGTTTTAGGTCTTATGTTGTGCAATATAAAGTAAAGGTAAAGGTTCCCTTGCTCGAAAACCAGTTGAATCCGACTCTAGGGTTGCGGTGCTCATCTCCGTTTCAAAGCCGAAGAGCCAGCGCTGTCCGAAGACGTTTCCGTGGTCATGTGGCCGGCATGACTAAACACCAAGGCGCACGGAACGCTGTTATATTGTTGTGCAATATACTTCTCATTAAATACAATCTCGGGTTTTTGTTTTGCTTTGTTGTTTTCACTTCCGTGATTCTCTTTGCTTTTGCCTATTGTTTCAAGTAACTCATCTGCAGATAATTAAATGATAGAGCAATTCTGTGGGTACGTTCCCATCTAAAGGTGGGTCGAACTATTTATTTATCTATTTATTCATTTGTTAAATTTATATCATATCCTTCCCAAAGGGGCTCAGGATGGGTAACAACAAAGTGCATGAACAGTTAAAAATTAACTATAAAGTAAATAGACAATTAAAACCAATAATATAATTAATTCTTAAAACAGCTAAAACCCTTACACAATTAAAAGATGGTGCATTAAATGTAAACAGCCCCCCCCCCTCTATAAGCCAGGTTCATATAGTACCAAACTCCACATATGGCAAATAGTCAAGGCAACCTCTATGCAGGGAGGCCAACTACTTGGGTGTCCACTCCCTCAGCTAAAAGCCTGGTGGAACAGCTCCATTTTACGGGCCCTGTGGAACTGTAACAGGTCCTGCAAGGCCCTGATCTCAAGTGGGAGCATGTTCCACCAGGTAGGGGCCAGGACAGAGTGGCCCTAGTGGAGGCTAAGTGGACATCCTTTGGGCCAGAGACAACCAGAAGATGTTGATCAGTGGAGCACAAGGCTCTCTGGGGGGGGGGATATGGGGAAAGGCGGTCTCTTAGATATGCGGGCCCCAGGCTGCTCAGGGCTTTAAAGGTTAATACCAACACCTTGAAACGGATCTGGTACTCAATTGGTAGCCAATGAAATTGGCGGAGCCCCGGCTGAATACGCGCCCACATAGGCGTCGCGTTCAGCAGGCCCGCTGCCGCATTTTGCACCAGCTGGAGTTTCTAGGTCAGGTTCAAAGGTAAGCCCATGCAGAGCGAATTATAGCAATCTAGCCTGGAAGTGACTGTAGCCAGATCCTGGGCAGAGAGATAAGGATGGTAGAAGGCAGGCCAGGCAGCGGTGGTGACCTGGACCTCCATAGAAAGCGAGGCATCCAGGATCACCCCAAGGCTCCTAACGCTTGGCACAGGCACCAACTATGCCCCATCAAGGGCCGGGAGCCTAATGCCTGAACCCACGCCGCCCTGACTCAGGCACAGGACCTCCATTTCCGATGGATTCAGTTTCAATAGACTCTTGTAACCACCCAGCCATGGCATCTACACTGCCCAGATCTGCTGGGGTGAAGTCCAGCTGGCCATCCATCAACAGATAGAGCTGGGTGTCATCAGCATACTGATGGCAACCCAGCCCATACCTCCATACTAGCTGGGTGAGGGGCCCATATAGGTGTTGAATAGCGTTGGCCAGAGGATTGCCCCCTGCGGCACACCACATTCCAGTGGGTACTGCTGGGAGACCCTCTCGCCAAGTGCCACCCTCCGTCCCGGACCACGAAGAAAGGAGGAAGACAATTGTAAAGCAGTCCCCCTACCTCCCATGTCAATGGGTCAACAGGTTATAATCGACCTTGTCGAACGCTGCTGTCAGATTTAAGAGCAACAGCAGCACTGACCCACCCCAATCCAGCTGTCTCCAGAGGTCATCCGTGAGGGAAACCAATAGGGAGCCTTCAAAAGTCCCTCCCAAAATGGTCTTTGCTTTAGCTGTGTTGCTACTAAAGAAGATAACTTGGGGTATGGCCCATGCATTACAGTTATCTGCTCCCAATTACACTGCCACATGCTGACTATTCGCACAGTGTTGTGCTGACATTCATTTTGAAGCCATGACCCCTTGAAGCTCCTGTTGATGGGCATGTCAGTGCATGTTCAGGAAATAAAGCCAATTGGGAGGAGGAACCAGAACAAACATTTCTGCCATTGCAACACCACCTGTAGAATATTCATATAAGCCATAAATTCTGTGAATTTCACCCTCCTGCTTCTGCTTGGGAAACCAGGTTGCCAAATCTTTGTATACGGCCCATGAATCTGTGTAAATATAAACTGCTTGTTTCTGCTGTTCTATAGCCTGTTCTGTTGCCATTAGTTCAGCATATTGGCTGTATTTTCCTTTCCCAGCTCGAGTCAGTGTGATCTGCTGTTCAGAATCAATTGCAGCCACATGCCACACCTTCCTCCCCCCCCCCCATACTTGGCCGAACCATCTGTAAACCTAGTAGCTTCATGAGTCACTTCAGTATAAGGGGGAGCCTCTTTGACAGGCGATTCTCCAAGCAGCTCGATATCTCCCCTCACCTCCTCCCCGGCTGGTGTGAGAGCCAACACCTGCTCCTGCAATGCACCCCCTCCTTGAGGGCCAGGGTGAGATTGCTCAGAAATGTACCATTTCCATTTGACGATCTAAGATTGCTGAACTCTGCCAACGTGAGGACTAGCTGTCCAGTTCATTATGGGTATGCTGGGTCTCGTTACTACTCATAGAACCATAGGAGGCTGAAGTTGGTTCCGTATTCGCAGTTCCTTATTCATTCCTTATTCGTGAATTCATCCAGAAACACTGAGGAGAGTTGGAAAGCTCTGCACCCCAAAATAAGGTCTGGACCACCACGTATCATATACCTGCAAGGAGACATACAGCACTGTCCGGTCCAAACACTCGTTCTGGCACCACAGTTGAAATTCCCATTTGCACACAGATACCTTTTGATCCGGGATGCGGTGGCTCAAGTGGTTAAGATGCTGAACTGCAGGCTGTGGAAGGTCAGTAGTTCAGCAGTTCAAGACCCAAGTGCCGCATGACGGAGTGAGCTCCCGTCTCTATTTCCAGCTCCTGCCAACCTAGCAGTTCGAAAGCAAGAAATTGCAAGTAGATAAATAGGTACCACTTCGGTGGGAAGGTAACAGCGTTCCGTGCGCCTTGGTGTTTAGTCATGCCGGCCACATGCCCACGGAAACGTCTTCGGACAGCGCTGGCTCTTCGGCTTTGAAACGGAGACGAGCACCGCAACCCTAGAGTCGGATTCGACTGGCTTTCGAGCAAG
The DNA here is from genome assembly GCF_001447785.1 of Gekko japonicus. Classification (NCBI taxonomy): domain Eukaryota; kingdom Metazoa; phylum Chordata; class Lepidosauria; order Squamata; family Gekkonidae; genus Gekko; species Gekko japonicus. The sequence continues at coordinate 216,885 of NW_015165289.1, forward strand.
GGAACCTTTACCTTTACCTTTTTACCTTTTGATCCAACCCAGAATGGTTTGTTTTCTGTCTTGGCATCAACTAAATGCAAATAATTTATCGAAGGTTTTTATTTTATTTTTAATTTAGTAGCTTTTAAAATTAGACATTTTAGAAACCATGATGCAACCTTTTTGAGCAATTATTTTGATGAAAGTGCCAAATAAATTAGAATATAGCAAAATGTATATTCATTAGCCTATACTTGAAGTTGGGATTTTTGGTCCCAATATGCATCACTTCACACCAACATTGAACTTCATTTGCCACCTTGCTGCCCACTCACCCAGCTTGTGGATGAAGTATGTACAAAAGCCGTGTGGGATGGGGTCAACAGTAAGGAAGAAAACTGGGTAAGACTTGGTGAAAAGGCTGACTGGATTCAACTCATGAATTCATGGAAGTTCTTGTAAGAATGTGTTAGCTGTGATGGCATGAATTGACTGGTTAGTGAGGACTTCGGAGCACTTTGCTTTGGGAGACCAGTAACCACAGAACAGGGAAAGAAGGATTCTCCTGCTCTCAAGGGGATTGTTGAACTGAAGAGGAAATGGACCATCAGCATCTGGATGTGCTGCTTTACGGTGCCTTCTAAGCAGCGGCATTCCCAGGAAGCCAAGCGCATTCCTTCTTTTGCTACTGGAGGACTGTTTGCTTTTCAGTTGCTTCATTCACAGAGTCTTAAGTTCCTCTGTACACCACGTCTGTCCTTTCTTTTGCTCTTTCCTTGAGTTTTTACCTTGTATTTTTATTAGGATGTCACATCAAATGCTTGGATTTATTTCAGTTTATGGTGCTTATGCCTTCCTTACTCGCCCTAGGCTTGTCTGCTGAGGTGCCGTAAGGCCCTCATTTTCATCACGCATCTTTCCCTTGGCTCATGCCTGAAGTTCACCCAACACCTCCCCTCTGGCATGTCTTCTTGAGCTGGTCCTGCTCAATGGGCTCCATAACTCACCTGGACTACCTGGATAACCAGGTCTGAGGGGAAGAAACGGAAGCCTTATATGGTGGTGGACTCAAAGAGGATGTCCAGCTGCTCCAGAAACGGCATCTTCTGAGCAATGAATGAATGAATGAATGATCATATGGCATTGTAAGTAGTACTAGCCAGGACATCCTAAGATTGTCTGGCAGCCAGACGTTCTAGCTCTTTTAGTGTTATGCACCTCTAGGTGGTGAGCTGGACTTGTGCTGGTTTGCCATTGCCTGCCTCTGAGTCGCAACCCTGGTATTCCTTGGAGGTTGCCCTTCCAAATCCTAGCCAAGGCTGACCCTGCTTCCCTTTCGAGATCTGACAAGATCAGGCTAGCCTGGGCTATCCAGGTCAGGACTTCTGAGAAATATCCTAAAGGCAATCCAAGGTAGGAATGAAATCACATTGAGAAAATAAGCCCAGAAAGGAGAAGGAAGAAATGGGAAACTGATGAAGCTGCCTCATGTTGAATCTTACCAGGGGGCCATCTAGTCCAGTCCTGGCGCTCTAGGTCTTGGCCAGAGAAGGATCTCCTCCAAATATGTGAGAGTGTTTCAGTGGATGTTACTGCAAATGAACTTGAGGATGTTACTGCAAATGAACTTGAGGATGTTAGTGCAAATGAACTTGGGAGCTGCGCTATGCCAGTGAAACTTGGCCTGATTTTATACTCCTAGCAAAAGAGCCAGGATATCAACCTTACACCCTTCAGAAGAACTGTCTTGTGGGATTTGACCGTTGCATCCAGAATCCTGTTTCCTACAGCTGCTTCTGCAGGAAACTGAAGATGATGGCTGTTAGGTGGCACAGTGGCTTTCAAATGGATTAACTTGAGTGAAGATTACTCATCCCGACATCTAAAATGTTAGTGTCACTTTTCCCCTTCATAACAGCTAAAAAAATACATAGATTGATGGAAACTGTTTTCTAAAGGAGAAAATTGACAGTTTTGTTGATTTCACTTCCAGGTGGTCTGCCATGTTGGTCTGAAGCAGTAGAACAAATTTAGACCAACAAAGGTTTATTCAAGGTTGTTGGTATTAATAGAGCCACTGGACTCTAAATTTGCTCTACTGCTTCAGAATACCTTGAATAAACCTTTGTTGGTCTTAAAGGTGCCACTGGACTCTAAATTTGTTGATTTCAGTAGACTTTTACAAAGCAATAAACTGCCATTTTAGTTATATTTGCACCACACTAGAGTCCCCACAAGATGGCAGTCTAACTACAGCTTGAGAGTAAAACAGTGCAGACTGAATTTATACCATTTTAAATTTTCTTGTGTCAGAGCTCACTTCATTAGATGTAGCCAGTGTGATGCAGCAACAAAAAAAGGCTAATGTGATCTTGGGGTGTATCAGCAGAGGCATAACATCCAAATCGCAAGATGTCATAGTCCTTCTGTACACTGTATTGATTAGGCCGCACCTGGAGTATTGTGTGCAGTTCTGGAGGCCTCCCTTCAAAAAGGATGTGGACAGAATGGAGCGGGTGCAGAGGAGAGTGATGAGGATGATCAGGGGCCTGGAGACCAGGCCCTATGAGGAAAGGCTGAGGGACTTGGGAGCGTTCAGTCTGGAGAAGGGGAGGTTAAGGATTGCTCTCTCTAAGTATTTGAAGGGCTGTCATTTAAAGGAGGGCAGGGAGCTGTTCCTGTTGGCAGCAGAGGATAGGACTCGCAATAGTGGGTTTAAATTAATGGCGGAAAGGCACCTGCTGGATATTAGGATTTATTTATTTTTACGGTAAGAGTTGTTCAGCAGTGGTATCAGCTGCCTGGGGAGGTGGTGAGCTCCCCCTCACTGGCAGTCCTTAAGCAGCAGCTGGACAAACATTTGTCAGGGATGCTCTTGGCTGATCCTGCGTTGAGCAGGGGGTTGGACTAGATGGCCTGTAGGGCCCCTTCCGACTCTGTGAGTCTATGATTCTATGAGGTGTACATTCATTAAGCAGATTCATTTATATTAACAACAGGGGGAGGGTTGCAGAGAGAGTCTTGTTCAAAACCCCATTCAAAGAATAAATCACTCAGAGTGGCACTCAGGGTACCACTTCCCACTGCTAGACAGGCCATTTGGGGTTACCGTGAAATCAAATCTAGGAAACTGCAGAATGAAAAATGAATGTTCATTACAGACTGAAACAGAGAAACAGCTGAGCATTTTTATTATAATGCACTCCATTTGTACCCTACCTTTCTCCCCAATGGAGACCCAAAGCAGCTTACAGAATTTCCCTCTCCTTTGTATCCTCACAACAGCCCTGTGAGGTAGGTTAGGGTGAAATTTTATTTATTTATAGTTTAAATTTATAGACCACCCCTACCCCTGGATACACATGGCTCAGGGCGCTGAACAAAATAACGATTAAAACATTCATAGACAATGGAACAATTTAAATAATACATCGATAAAAACATTCTCAGATCGTGTTAGCGCTTCAGATTCCCATGATGTCACTGCCCCACGGGAAGATGGAAAGGAGGTGGGAAGAAAAGGGGGGGGGGAGTGCCAGTAAAATGGTACTCTTTCACTGTCCTCAATACGCCTGGGCCAAGGTCATCCAGTAAACTTTCATGGCAGAGTGGAGATTCGAACCTGGTTCTCCCAGTTCCTAGTCAAACACTGTAACCACTACATCATGCTGGCTCTCCTGGTGGCATTACCATCTATACCCGGGTTGTCGAACTTACATAAATGGGACTTTGCCGAGCCGGGCCATGTTTGTCATAAAATGTGATATCAGGTAGCAGAGATAAAAGGACACAGACAAACACAATTAAAGATGCAGTGCAGCACGGGCTGATGCCCCCCGTACTGCCTGGAGTGGGCAGCAAACCCTTTCCCCAGCCTGCTCTCATGGTCAATACTCTGAACCTCGGACCCAGGGGAAAACATGAAATGGCTGGGCATTGCAAGCTCCCCCCAACCCCGGTCTACTCAGAGTGGCAGTGGCTCTCCAGGGTCTCAGGCTGAAGTCTGTCTCATAATAAGCCGCAGCCTGGTCCTTTTAACTGGAGATGCCCACCTGGCTCCTTAGCTCAATGAACGCAAGAGAAAAGCCTCCACCGGGAACACAACATTTGCAACCGAGCCCCCTCCCGCTCAGTCAGCAAACTTCAACAAATGAATAACTCTAGCAGACCTGTAAAGAAGAAGCCAGCAAAGATGAGGGAAGTTTGGCAGCTCCGCCCTCTGCTCTCTGCGCTCAGAGGCAGCTCAGAATGGCGATGTCAGGAATTGGCAGGGGTGGGGCAGGGAGGGGTGGAGAAAAAAGAGCTGTGGGCCGGATTAAAGTCCTGGGCAGGCCAGTTCCAGCCGTATGTTTAACACCCCTGGTCTATACCTTCATTTCTCCTGGGGGGGGGGGCTTTTCCAGGGCCATTTTTCCTTCTGTCCCTGGTATTTAGTCAGTCATGGTGGACAGTGCCAGGGTGTTTTGAAGCTGGCAGAAGGCACAGGTGTGCCTGGGAGGGACCCTGTAGCAGTTCCTGTCTGCAGGTTAATGTTGCCACCCTCCAGGTGGGGCCTGGTGATATCCTGGAATCACAACTGGTCTCCAGGCTACAGAGAGCAGTTCCATTGGACAATATCACGCTGATGCTTTGGCATTAAGGCTGCCAGCTTATGGCTGGCAGACAGTAAGGAATGGAAAGAGGGCAGAGACATGTGGAGGTGCCACTGGAGTGATAGCATGATGTCATTCCTAGGGGAGCCGGAAGTGACATCATATTGCTCTAAGACTCTAGTGCCATAGAGTTTCTAGTGATTCCTAGAGTGGCATGATGTCACGGGTCTTCCCAAGAAGTGATGTCACACCAATAATGATTTTTTAAATTAATTTTTCTCTTGATTGGAGCAGCAGTGGGGGACAGGGGTTGCTGACAGCAGGCCCCCTGCCATAGTGGGAGACCTATGGCAACCATGTTTGGCACTGGAGAGAGTTGCTCAGGCAACCAAAACTTGTGCCCCCGTGGGCCAGTTGTCCTCTGTTGGGCACCCCCCTCCAGTTGCTATAGCCTTATGGAATGGGCTCTTTGAGGAGGTAAAGAGAGTCTATTTCTGACAGGTTTTCAGAAATCCATGGTTGTTGCATAGGCATTTCACATAATTGAGAGCTGCAGTGTGGGGTTTTCAGTGCATGCTGTGTCAGGGTTTAGTCATGTGAACCACAAGGAGAAAGGTGGAAAAAATAAATCTTTTAATAATAAAATTTCCAAAAATTGATAAATGGTCTCCAATCCTCCATACTGTAATGTTGAACATTAATTCTACCATTCATTTAGTCAAAAAGCTTAAATGATCATGTCAGACTCTGAAGTACGAATGTCTTTTCTGGCAGGAAACATGAAAAAAACTTTTCCGTAATTCATATTTTTGATGTGTGTTTCAGCTGAATCCCCATATTTTGCTGCATTTTTGTGACATTTTGAATCGAATCTCTCAAATCTCTCCGAAGAACAGATTATCTAGCCCGCCTTCCTGCTTTATATTTATTCAGTGCACAGCTTTTATTTTCACAGACAAAATCTGCAGTTTTTCTTCAAACAAACATAGAAGTAATTTCATTCAACCATCTATCATTTCAAACACATCTGGAAACATTCACTCACCTAATCTGTTGTTTATCCAACAAATGCTTTAGTGCTACAGGAAACCGCAAGTTTCTCTTCGAGTGCCGCCGTTTCCCCCTCAAGGTGAGATTCATTTTTTTTTCTTATCTATTTCTCACAGGGCAGCAAACACAGGGTTATGCCACTTTATTTTCACAACAACCCTGCAATGTCAGGTAGGCTACAAGAGCGAATGCAGATTGTCCAGTAAGCACTGTGGTAGAGGGGGAACCTGAATCCATCACTTTCTGGACTACAGGAGGTCAAACTCACTATTAGCAAATAGTTTCAGGAAGGTAGCCGTGTTGGCCCACAATAGAAGAGATAGATTCAAGTCCAGCAGCACTTTGGAGGAGACCAACAAGGTTTTCAGGGGGTAAGTTTTTGAGTCCAAGCTACCTTCAGGCATCTGATAAAGGGAACATTGATTCTTGAAAGGTCATATCCCAAAACTGTTGGTCTCGAAAAAACGTTTTGGACACCTTTCTCTTTACTTGGCGCAGTCTTTCTGAGAGCGTCAAGGTCCAGTTGTTACTCTCTGGGCATAACTCTTCTATAACTCTTAATGTTGCTTGTTTTCTTCAAGCGGCAATTCAAACTAGGGAAACTATTAACTGATCAGTTCTTTTTTGTTGGCTGTATGATACCCACACTTGTGATGTATCCCTTCATTTTAATGTATTTTTTATTTCCAATATGCCATTAAAGGTTGTCTGTCTGTCAAACCGTTGTTCTCTAAGGTGCTGCCGGACTCAGATCTAGCTATCAGCAACTGTCTTTCCTATAATATCTGTTAATTGAATGTGTAGAATTATACTTAGAAGGTAATAAACCTGATTCTTGAAAAGACGGCCACAAATGGAAAAGTCTCTTGCGCAGGTTTCATAAAGTCAGGGATTGTTTTCGGGGGGAACGTGATGAAATGGAGTTCCGGAACCTCATTGACAAAATTCTTTTTAAAATGTTCATGAGTTTTCAGTATACAGATTGAAAACTTCATTTGCCTCTTGAGTGTTCCGGCACCTCTTTTTGGAAGGAAGGAAGGAAGGAAGGAAGCAAGTCAG